>NW_022141874.1:0-103452 GCF_007565055.1 Rhinopithecus roxellana | reverse complement strand
AAAGCTTCTCTTTAGTTATTATGTGAGGACATTTCCTTTATCACCATGGGCCCCTATAGGCTCCCAAATATCACTTTGCAGATTAGACGAGAAGAGTGTTAGCAAACTTCTTCTTGAGGCAGAGGTTGTAACTCTGTGAGATGAACTCACAGATCAGAAAGAAGTTTCTCAGAAAGCTTCTTTCACGTTTTGAACGGATGAAATTTCCTTTATCAGCGTAGGCCTCAATGTGGTCCAAAGAAGCCCTTCTCAGTTTCCCCAAGACAGTGTTAATGGACTGTTCCACGAAACATAAGTGTAACTCTGTGAGATGAATTCACACATCAACAAGAAGTTTCTAAGAAAGCTTCCTTCTAGTTTTCACTGTGGATATTTCCTTTGTCACTGTAATGTTCATTGCGCTATGAAGTATCTAATTGCAGATTTCCAGAAAACTGTGCTAACAAACTGATCACTGAAGAGAAACGTGTAACTTTGTGAGTTGCATTCACACATGGTAATGCAGTTTCTCAGAAAGCTTCTCTTTAGTTATTATGTGAGGATATTTCCTTTATCACCATGGGCCCCTATAGGCTCCCAAATATCACTTTGCAGATTCCACGAAAAGAGTGTTAGCAAACTGCTTCTTGAGGCAGAGATTGTAACTCTGTGAGATGAACTCACAGATCAGAAAGAAGTTTCTCAGAAAGCTTCTTTCACGTTTTGAACGGATGAAATTTCCTTTATCAGCGTAGGCCTCAATGTGATCCAAAGAAGCTCTTCTCAGTTTCCCCAAAGACAGTGTTAATGGACTGCTCCACGAAACATAAGTGTAACTCTGTGAGATGAATTCACACATCACCAAGAAGTTTCTAAGAAAGCTTCTTTCTAGTTTTCATCTGGATATTTCCTTTGTCACTGTAATGTTCATTGCGCTATGAAGTATCTAATTGCAGATCTCCAGAAAACTGTGTTAACAAACTGATCACTGAAGAGAAACGTGTAACTTTGTGAGTTGCATTCACACATGGTAATGCAGTTTCTCAGAAAGCTTCTCTTTAGTTATTATGTGAGGACATTTCCTTTATCACCATGGGCCCCTATAGGCTCCCAAATATCACTTTGCAGATTAGACGAGAAGAGTGTTAGCAAACTTCTTCTTGAGGCAGAGATTGTAACTCTGTGAGATGAACTCACAGATCAGAAAGAAGTTTCTCAGAAAGCTTCTTTCACGTTTTGAACGGATGAAATTTCCTTTATCAGCGTAGGCCTCAATGTGGTCCAAAGAAGCCCTTCTCAGTTTCCCCAAAGACAGTGTTAATGGACTGTCCACGAAACATAAGTGTAACTCTGTGAGATGAATTCACACATCAAAAGAAGTTTCTAAGAAAGCTTCCTTCTAGTTTTCACTGTGGATATTTCCTTTGTCACTGTAATGTTCATTGCGCTATGAAGTATCTAATTGCAGATTTCCAGAAAACTGTGCTAACAAACTGATCACTGAAGAGAAACGTGTAACTTGTGAGTTGCATTCACACATGGTAATGCAGTTTCTCAGAAAGCTTCTCTTTAGTTATTATGTGAGGATATTTCCTTTATCACCATGGGCCCCTATAGGCTCCCAAATATCACTTTGCAGATTCCACGAAAGAGTGTTAGCAAACTGCTTCTTGAGGCAGAGATTGTAACTCTGTGAGATGAACTCACAGATCAGAAAGAAGTTCTCAGAAAGCTTCTTTCACGTTTTGAACGGATGAATTTCCTTTATCAGCGTAGGCCTCAATGTGATCCAAAGAAGCCTTCTCAGTTTCCCCAAAGACAGTGTTAATGGACTGCTCCACGAAACATAAGTGTAACTCTGTGAGATGAATTCACACATCAACAAGAAGTTTCTAAGAAAGCTTCCTTCTAGTTTTCATCTGGATATTTCCTTTGTCACTGTAATGTTCATTGCGCTATGAAGTATCTAATTGCAGATTTCCAGAAAACTGTGCTAACAAACTGATACTGAAGAGAAACGTGTAACTTGTGAGTTGCATTCACACATGGTAATGCAGTTTCTCAGAAAGCTTCTCTTTAGTTATTATGTGAGGATATTTCCTTTATCACCATGGGCCCCTATAGGCTCCCAAATATCACTTTGCAGATTCCAGAAAGAGTGTTAGCAAACTGCTTCTTGAGGCAGAGATTGGAACTCTGTGAGATGAACTCACAGATCAGAAAGAAGTTTCTCAGAAAGCTTCTTTCACGTTTTGAACGGATGAAATTTCCTTTATCAGCGTATACCTCAATGTGATCCAAGAAGCTCTTCTCAGTTTCCCCAAAGACAGTGTTAATGGACTGCTCCACGAAACATAAGTGTAACTCTGTGAGATGAATTAACACATCACCAAGAAGTTTCTAAGAAAGCTTCTTTCTAGTTTTCATATGGATATTTCCTTTGTCACTGTAATGTTCATTGCGCTATGAATATCTAATTGCAGATCTCCAGAAAACTGTGTTAACAAACTGATCACTGAAGAGAAACGTGTAACTTTGTGAGTTGCATTCACACATGGTAATGCAGTTTCTCAGAAAGCTTCTCTTTAGTTATTATGTGAGGACATTTCCTTTATCACCATGGGCCCCTATAGGCTCCCAAATATCACTTTGCAGATTAGACGAGAAAGTGTTAGCAAACTTCTTCTTGAGGCAGAGATTGTAACTCTGTGAGATGAACTCACAGATCAGAAAGAAGTTTTCAGAAAGCTTCTTTCACGTTTTGAACGGATGAAATTTCCTTTATCAGCGTAGGCCTCAATGTGGTCCAAAGAAGCCCTTCTCAGTTTCCCCAAAGACAGTGTTAATGGACTGTTCCACGAAACATAAGTGTAACTCTGTGAGATGAATTCACACATCAACAAGAAGTTTCTAAGAAAGCTTCCTTCTAGTTTTCACTGTGGATATTTCCTTTGTCACTGTAATGTTCATTGCGCTATGAAGTATCTAATTGCAGATTTCCAGAAAACTGTGCTAACAAACTGATAACTGAAGAGAAACGTGTAACTTGTGAGTTGCATTCACACATGGTAATGCAGTTTCTCAGAAAGCTTCTCTTTAGTTATTATGTGAGGATATTCCTTTATCACCATGGGCCCTATAGGCTCCCAAATATCACTTTGCAGATTAGACGAGAAGAGTGTTAGCAAACTTCTTTTGAGGCAGAGGTTGTAACTCTGTGAGATGAACTCACAGATCAGAAAGAAGTTTCTCAGAAAGCTTCTTTCACGTTTTGAACGGATGAAATTTCCTTTATCAGCGTAGGCCTCAATGTGATCCAAAGAAGCCCTTCTCAGTTTCCCCAAAGACAGTGTTAATGGACTGCTCCACGAAACATAAGTGTAACTCTGTGAGATGAATTCACACATCACCAAGAAGTTTCTATGAAAGCTTCTTTCTAGTTTTCATCTCTGGATATTTCCTTTGTCACTGTAATGTTCATTGCGCTATGAAGTATCTAATTGCAGATCTCCAGAAAACTATGCTAACAAACTGATCACTGAAGAGAAACGTGTAACTCTGTGAGTTGCATTCACACATGGCAATGCAGTTTCTCAGAATGCTTCTCTTTAGTTATTATGTGAGGATATTTCCTTTATCACCATGGGCCCCAATAGGCTGCCAAATATCACTTTGCAGATTCCACGAAAAGAGTGTTAGCAAACTGCTTCTTGAGGCAGATTGTAACTCTGTGAGATGAACTCACAGATCAGAAAGAAGTTTCTCAGTAAGCTTCTTTCTCATTTTTATTGGAAGATGTTTCCTTGGCCCCATTGTTTTCAAAGGGTTCGGGAATATCTGTTCTCAGATTCCACACAAATAGGGCTAGGCCACGGCCCCACGAAATACAGCTGCAACTTAGTGAGTTGAATTCACACATCACAAAGCGGTTTCTCAGAAAGCTTCTTTCTTTAGTAAGACGAAGTTATTTGTGGTCTTGGAGCGCCACCGTGTGTCCTATTGCAGATTCTGCGAAAACTCTCCTAGCAAGTTTCTCAGTGGAAACAATGATGGACATCTGTGGGCTGAAATCACCCACAACAAAGAAGTTTCTGAGAAGGCTTCTCTGCAGGTTTCTCTGAGGATAGTTCCTTATTCAGCATGCGATTCAACGATATCCAAGACATCACATCTGAGATTCCTCAAATGAGTGCTAGGAAACTCCCCGAGAAAGGGTGATAGAACACTGTGAAATGAATTCACATATCACAAAGCAGTTTCTCAGAAAGCTTGGTTCTGCTTTCTCTTGGAGGATATTTCTTTTTCCTTCTATTCTTCAAAGCTATCTGAAATATCACTTCTCGGAATCCACGGAAACAGTCCTAAGAAACGGCTGCAAAAACAATGGCGTAACTCTGTGAGTTGCATTCACACATGGCATGCAGTTTCTCAGAAAGCTTCTCTTTAGTTATTATGTGAGGATATTTCCTTTATCACCATGGGCCCCTATAGGCTCCCAAATATCACTTTGCAGATTAGACGAGAAGAGTGTTAGCAAACTTCTTCTTGAGGCAGGTTGAACTCTGTGAGATGAACTCACAGATCAGAAAGAAGTTTCTCAGAAAGCTTCTTTCACGTTTTGAACGGATGAAATTTCCTTTATCAGCGTAGGCCTCAATGTGATCCAAAGAAGCCCTTCTCAGTTTCCCCAAAGACAGTGTTAATGGACTGCTCCACGAAACATAAGTGTAACTCTGTGAGATGAATTCACACATCACCAAGAAGTTTCTATGAAAGCTTCTTTCTAGTTTTCATCTGGATTTCCTTTGTCACTGTAATGTTCATTGCGCTATGAAGTATCTAATTGCAGATCTCCAGAAAACTATGCTAACAAACTGATCACTGAAGAGAAACGTGTAACTCTGTGAGTTGCATTCACACATGGCAATGCAGTTTCTCAGAAGCTTCTCTTTAGTTATTATGTGAGGATATTTCCTTTATCACCATGGGCCCCAATAGGCTGCCAAATATCACTTTGCAGATTCCACGAAAAGAGTGTTAGCAAACTGCTTCTTGAGGCAGAGATTGTAACTCTGTGAGATGAACTCACAGATCAGAAAGAAGTTTCTCAGAAAGCTTCTTTCACGTTTTGAACGGATGAAATTTCCTTTATCAGCGTAGGCCTCAATGTGATCCAAAGAAGCCCTTCTCAGTTTCCCCAAAGACAGTGTTAATGGACTGCTCCACGAAACATAAGTGTAACTCTGTGAGATGAATTCACACATCACCAAGAAGTTTCTAAGAAAGCTTCTTTCTAGTTTTCATCTCTGGATATTTCCTTTGTCACTATAATGTTCATTGCGCTGAAGTATCTAATTGCAGATCTCCAGAAAACTGTGCTAACAAACTGATCACTGAAGAGAAACGTGTAACTCTGTGAGTTGCATTCACACATGGCAATGCAGTTTCTCAGAAGCTTCTCTTTAGTTATTATGTGAGGATATTTCCTTTATCACCATGGGCCCCAATAGGCTGCCAAATATCACTTTGCAGATTCCACGAAAGAGTGTTAGCAAACTGCTTCTTGAGGCAGAGATTGTAACTCTGTGAGATGAACTCACAGATCAGAAAGAAGTTTCTCAGAAAGCTTCTTTCACGTTTTGAACGGATGAAATTTCCTTTATCAGCGTAGGCATCAATGTGGTCCAAAGAGCCCTTCTCAGTTTCCCCAAAGACAGTGTTAATGGACTGTTCCACGAAACTAAGTGTAACTCTGTGAGATGAATTCACACATCAACAAGACGTTTCTAAGAAAGCTTCCTTCTAGTTTTCACTGTGGATATTTCCTTTGTCACTGTAATGTTCATTGCGCTATGAAGTATCTAATTGCAGATTTCCAGAAAACTGTGCTAACAAACTGATAACTGAAGAGAAACGTGTAACTTGTGAGTTGCATTCACATATGGCAATGCAGTTTCTCAGAAAGCTTCTCTTTAGTTATTATGTGAGGATATTTCCTTTATCACCATGGGCCCCTATAGGCTCCCAAATATCACTTTGCAGATTCCACGAAAGAGTGTTAGCAAACTGCTTCTGAGGCAAGATTGTAACTCTGTGAGATGACTCACAGATCAGAAAGAAGTTTCTCAGAAAGCTTCTTTCACGTTTTGACGGATGAAATTTCCTTTATCAGCGTAGGCCTCAAGGTGAGTCCAAGAAGCTCTTCTCAGTTTCCCCAAAGACAGTGTTAATGGACTGGCTCCACGAAACATAAGTGTAACTCTGTAGATGAATTCACACATCACCAAGAAGTTTCTAAGAAAGCTTCTTCTAGTTTTCCATAAGGATATTTCCTTTGTCCACGTAATGTTCATTGCGCTATGAAGTATCTAATTGCAGATCTCCAGAAAACTGTGTTAACAAACTGACACTGAAGAGAAACGTGTAACTTTGTGAGTTGCATTCACACATGGTAATGCAGTTTCTCAGAAAGCTTCTCTTTAGGTTATTATGTGAGGACATTTCCTTTATCACCATGGGCCCCTATAGGCTCCCAAATATCACTTGGCAGATTAGACGAGAAGAGTGTTAGCAAACTTCTTCTTGAGGCAGAGGTGTAACTCTGTGAGATGAACTCACAGATCAGAAAGAAGTTTTCTCAGAAAGCTTCTTTTCACGTTTGAACGGATGAAATTTCCTTTATCAGCGTAGGCCTCAATGTGATCCAAAGAAGCCCTTCTCAGTTTCCCCAAAGACAGTGTTAATGGACTGCTCCACGAAACATAAGTGTAACTCTGTGAGATGAATTCACACATCACCAAGAAGTTTCTATGAAAGCTTCTTCAAGTTTTCATCTCTGATATTTCCTTTGTCACTGTAATGTTCATTGCGCTATGAAGTATCTAATTGCAGATCTCCAGAAAACTATGCTACAAACTGATCACTGAAGAGAAACGTGTAACTTTGTGAGTTGCATTCACACATGGCAATGCAGTTTCTCAGAATGCTTCTCTTAGTTATTATGTGAGGATATTTCCTTTATCACCATGGGCCCCCAATAGGCTGCCAAATATCACTTTGCAGATTCCACGAAAAGAGTGTTAGCAAACTGCTTCTTGAGGCAGAGATTGTAAAGCTGTGAGATGAACTCACAGATCAGAAAGAAGTTTCTCAGTAAGCTTCTTTCTCATTTTATTGGAAGATGTTTCCCTTGGCCCCATTGTTTTCAAAGGGTTCGGGAATATCTGTTCTCAGATTCCACCAAATAGGGCTAGGCCACGGCCCCACGAAATACAGCTGCAACTTAGTGAGTTGAATTCACACATCACAAAGCGGTTTCTCAGAAAGCTTCTTTCTTTAGTAAGACGAAGTTATTTGTGGTCTTGGAGCGCCACCGTGTGTCCTATTGGCAGATTCTGCGAAAACTCTCCTAGCAAGTTTCTCAGTGGAAACAATGATGGACATCTGTGGGCTGAAATCACCCACAACAAAGAAGTTTCTGAGAAGGCTTCTCTGCAGGTTTCTCTGAGGAATAGTTCCTTATCAGCATGCGATTCAACGATATCCAAGACATCACATCTGAGATTCCTCAAATGAGTGCTAGGAAACTCCCCCGAGAAGGGTGATAGAACACTGTGAAATGAATTCACATATCACAAAGCAGTTTCTCAGAAAGCTTGGTTCTGCTTTCTCTTGGAGGATATTTCTTTTTCCTTCTATTCTTCAAAGCTATCTGAAATATCACTTCTCGGAATCCACGGAAACAGTCCTAAGAAACGGCTGCAAAAACAATGGCGTAACTCTGTGAGTTGCATTCACACATGGCAGTGCAGTTTCTCAGAAAGCTTCTCTTTAGTTATTATGTGAGGATATTTCCTTTATCACCATGGGCCCCTATAGGCTCCCAAATATCACTTTGCAGATTAGACGAGAAGAGTGTTTAGCAAACTTCTTCTTGAGGCAGAGATTGTAACTCTGTGAGATGAACTCACAGATCAGAAAGAAGTTTCTCAGAAAGCTTCTTTCACGTTTTGAACGGATGAAATTTCCTTTATCAGCGTAGGCCTCAATGTGGTCCAAAGAAGCCCTTCTCAGTTTCCCCAAAGAACAGTGTTAATGGACTGTTCCACGAAACATAAGTGTAACTCTGTGAGATGAATTCACACATCAACAAGAAGTTTCTAAGAAAGCTTCCTTCTAGTTTTCACTGTGGATATTTCCTTTGTCACTGTAATGTTCATTGCGCTATGAAGTATCTAATTGCAGATTTCCAGAAAACTGTGCTAACAAACTGATAACTGAAGAGAAACGTGTAACTTTGTGAGTTGCATTCACACATGGTAATGCAGTTTTCTCAGAAAGCTTCTCTTTAGTTATTATGTGAGGATATTTCCTTTATCACCATGGGCCCCTATAGGCTCCCAAATATCACTTTGCAGATTAGACGAGAAGAGTGTTAGCAAACTTCTTCTTGAGGCAGAGGTTGTAACTCTGTGAGATGAACTCACAGATCAGAAAGAAGTTTCTCAGAAAGCTTCTTTCACGTTTTGAACGGATGAAATTTCCTTTATCAGCGTAGGCCTCAATGTGATCCAAAGAAGCCCTTCTCAGTTTCCCCAAAGACAGTTTAATGGACTGCTCCACGAAACATAAGTGTAACTCTGTGAGATGAATTCACACATCACCAAGAAGTTTCTATGAAAGCTTCTTTCTAGTTTTCATCTCTGGATATTTCCTTTGTCACTGTAATGTTCATTGCGCTATGAAGTATCTAATTGCAGATCTCCAGAAAACTATGCTAACAAACTGATCACTGAAGAGAAACGTGTAACTCTGTGAGTTGCATTCACACATGGCAATGCAGTTTCTCAGAATGCTTCTCTTTAGTTATTATATGAGGATATTTCCTTTATCACCATGGCCCCAATAGGCTGCCAAATATCACTTTGCAGATTCCACGAAAGAGTGTTAGCAAACTGCTTCTTGAGGCAGAGATTGTAACTCTGTGAGATGAACTCACAGATCAGAAAGAAGTTTCTCAGAAAGCTTCTTTCACGTTTGAACGGATGAAAATTTCCTTTATCAGCGTAGGCCTCAATGTGGTCCAAAGGAGCCCTTCTCATTTCCCTAAAGACAGTGTAATGGACTGTTCACGAAACATAAGTGTAACTCTGTGAGATGAATTCACACATCAACAAGACGTTTCTAAGAAAGCTTCCTTCTAGTTTCACTGTGGATATTTCCTTTGTCACTGTAATGTTCATTGCGCTATGAAGTATCTAATTGCAGATGTCCAGAAAACTGTGCTAACAAACTGATAACTGAAGAGAAACGTGTAACTTTGTGAGTTGCATTCACATATGGTAATGCAGTTTCTCAGAAAGCTTCTCTTTAGTTATTATGTGAGGATATTTCCTTTATCACCATGGGCCCCTATAGGCTCCCAAATATCACTTTGCAGATTCCACGAAAAGAGTGTTAGCAAACTGCTTCTTGAGGCAGAGATTGTAACTCTGTGAGATGAACTCACAGATCAGAAAGAAGTTTCTCAGAAAGCTTCTTTCACGTTTTGAACGGATGAAATTTCCTTTATCAGCGTAGGCCTCAATGTGATCCAAAGAAGCTCTTCTCAGTTTCCCAAAGACAGTGTTAATGGACTGCTCCACGAAACATAAGTGTAACTCTGTGAGATGAATTCACACATCACCAAGAAGTTTCTAAGAAAGCTTCTTTCTAGTTTTCATCAGGATATTTCCTTTGTCACTGTAATGTTCATTGCGCTATGAAGTATCTAATTGCAGATCTCCAGAAAACTGTGTTAACAAACTGATCACTGAAGAGAAACGTGTAACTTTGTGAGTTGCATTCACACATGGTAATGCAGTTTCTCAGAAAGCTTCTGTTTAGTTATTATGTGAGGACATTTCCTTTATCACCATGGGCCCCTATAGGCTCCCAAATATCACTTTGCAGATTAGACGAGAAGAGTGTTAGCAAACTTCTTCTTGAGGCAGAGGTTGTAACTCTGTGAGATGAACTCACAGATCAGAAAGAAGTTTCTCAGAAAGCTTCTTTCACGTTTGAACGGATGAAATTTCCTTTATCAGCGTAGGCCTCAATGTGATCCAAAGAAGCCCTTCTCAGTTTCCCCAAAGACAGTGTTAATGGACTGCTCCACGAAACATAAGTGTAACTCTGTGAGATGAATTCACACATCACCAAGAAGTTTCTATGAAAGCTTCTTTCAAGTTTTTCATCTCTGGATATTTCCTTTGTCACTGTAATGTTCATTGCGCTATGAAGTATCTAATTGCAGATCTCCAGAAAACTATGCTAACAAACTGATCACTGAAGAGAAACGTGTAACTTTGTGAGTTGCATTCACACATGGCAATGCAGTTTCTCAGAATGCTTCTCTTTAGTTATTATGTGAGGATATTTCCTTTATCACCATGGGCCCCAATAGGCTGCCAAATATCACTTTGCAGATTCCACGAAAAGAGTGTTAGCAAACTGCTTCTTGAGGCAGAGATTGTAACTCTGTGAGATGAACTCACAGATCAGAAAGAAGTTTCTCAGTAAGCTTCTTTCTCATTTTTATTGGAAGATGTTTCCCTTGGCCCCATTGTTTTCAAAGGGTTCGGGAATATCTGTTCTCAGATTCCACACAAATAGGGCTAGGCCACGGCCCCACGAAATACAGCTGCAACTTAGTGAGTTGAAATTCACACATCACAAAGCGGTTTCTCAGAAAGCTTCTTTCTTTAGTAAGACGAAGTTATTTGTGGTCTTGGGAGCGCCACCGTGTGTCCTATTGCAGATTCTGCGAAAACTCTCCTAGCAAGTTTCTCAGTGGAAACAATGATGGACATCTGTGGGCTGAAATCACCCACAACAAAGAAGTTTCTGAGAAGGCTTCTCTGCAGGTTTCTCTGAGGATAGTTTCCTATTCAGCATGCGATTCAACGATATCCAAGACATCACATCTGAGATTCCTCAAATGAGTGCTAGGAAACTCCCCCGAGAAAGGGTGATAGAACACTGTGAAATGAATTCACATATCACAAAGCAGTTTCTCAGAAAGTTTGGTTCTGCTTTCTCTTGGAGGATATTTCTTTTTCCTTCTATTCTTCAAAGCTATCTGAATATCACTTCTCGGAATCCACGGAAACAGTCCTAAGAAACGCTGCAAAAACAATGGCGTAACTCTGTGAGTTGCATTCACACATGGCAGTGCAGTTTCTCAGAAAGCTTCTCTTAGTTATTATGTGAGGATATTTCCTTTATCACCATGGGCCCCTATAGGCTCCCAAATATCACTTTGCAGATTAGACGAGAAGAGTGTTAGCAAACTTCTTCTTGAGGCAGAGGTTGTAACTCTGTGAGATGAACTCACAGATCAGAAAGAAGTTTCTCAGAAAGCTTCTTTCACGTTTGAACGGATGAAATTTCCTTTATCAGCGTAGGCCTCAATGTGATCCAAGAAGCCCTTCTCAGTGTCCCCAAAGACAGTGTTTAATGGACTGCTCCACGAAACAGAAGTGTAACTCTGTGAGATGAATTCACACATCACCAAGAAGTTTCTATGAAAGCTTCTTTCTAGTTTTCATCTCTGGATATTTCCTTTGTCACTGTAATGTTCATTGCGCTATGAAGTATCTAATTGCAGATCTCCAGAAAACTATGCTAACAAACTGATCACTGAAGAGAAACGTGTAACTCTGTGAGTTGCATTCACACATGGCAATGCAGTTTCTCAGAATGCTTCTCTTAGTTATTATGTGAGGATATTTCCTTTATCACCATGGGCCCCAATAGGCTGCCAAATATCACTTTGCAGATTCCACGAAAAGAGTGTTAGCAAACTGCTTCTTGAGGCAGAGATTGTAACTCTGTGAGATGAACTCACAGATCAGAAAGAAGTTTCTCAGAAAGCTTCTTTCACGTTTTGAACGGATGAAATTTCCTTTATCAGCGTCGGCCTCAATGTGGTCCAAAGAAGCCCTTCTCAGTTTCCCCAAAGACAGTGTTAATGGACTGTTCCACGAAAATAAGTGTAACTCTGTGAGATGAATTCACACATCAACAAGAAGTTTCTAAGAAAGCTTCCTTCTAGTTTTCACTGTGGATATTTCCTTTGTCACTGTAATGTTCATTGCGCTATGAAGTATCTACTTGCAGATTTCCAGAAAACTGTGCTAACAAACTGATAACTGAAGAGAAACGTGTAACTTTGTGAGTTTGCATTCACATATGGTAATGCAGTTCTCAGAAAGCTTCTCTTTAGTTATTATGTGAGGATATTTTCTTTATCACCATGGGCCCCTATAGGCTCCCAAATATCACTTTGCAGATTCCACGAAAAGAGTGTTAGCAAACTGCTTCTTGAGGCAGAGATTGTAACTCTGTGAGATGAACTCACAGATCAGAAAGAAGTTTCTCAGAAAGCTTCTTTCACGTTTTGAACGGATGAAATTTCCTTTATCAGCGTAGGCCTCAATGTGATCCAAAGAAGCTCTTCTCAGTTTCCCCAAAGACAGTGTTAATGGACTGCTCCACGAAACATAAGTGTAACTCTGTGAGATGAATTCACACATCACCAAGAAGTTTCTAAGAAAGCTTCTTTCTAGTTTTCATCTGGATATTTCCTTGTCACTGTAATGTTCATTGCGCTATGAAGTATCTAATTGCAGATCTCCAGAAAACTGTGTTAACAAACTGATCACTGAAGAGAAACGTGTAACTTTGTGAGTTGCATTCACACATGGTAATGCAGTTTCTCAGAAGCTTCTCTTTAGTTATTATGTGAGGACATTTCCTTTATCACCATGGGCCCCTATAGGCTCCCAAATATCACTTTGCAGATTAGACGAGAAGAGTGTTAGCAAACTTCTTCTTGAGGCAGAGGTTGTAACTCTGTGAGATGAACTCACAGATCAGAAAGAAGTTTCTCAGAAGCTTCTTTCACGTTTTGAACGGATGAAATTTCCTTTATCAGCGTAGGCCTCAATGTGATCCAAAGAAGCCCTTCTCAGTTTCCCCAAAGACAGTGTTAATGGACTGCTCCACGAAACATAAGTGTAACTCTGTGAGATGAATTCACACATCACCAAGAAGTTTCTATGAAAGCTTCTTTCTAGTTTTCATCTCTGGATATTTCCTTTGTCACTGTAATGTTCATTGCGCTATGAAGTATCTAATTGCAGATCTCCAGAAAACTATGCTAACAAACTGATCACTGAAGAGAAACGTGTAACTCTGTGAGTTGCATTCACACATGGTAATGCAGTTTCTCAGAAAGCTTCTCTTTAGTTATTATGTGAGGACATTTCCTTTAACACCATGGGCCCCTATAGGCTCCCAAATATCACTTTGCGGATTAGACGAGAAGAGTGTTAGCAAACTTCTTCTTGAGGCAGAGATTGTAACTCTGTGAGATGAACTCACAGATCAGAAAGAAGTTTCTCAGAAAGCTTCTGTCACGTTTTGAACGGATGAAATTTCCTTTATCAGCGTAGGCCTCAATGTGGTCCAAAGAAGCCCTTCTCTGTTTCCACAAAGACAGTGTTAATGGACTGTTCCACGAAACATAAGTGTAACTCTGTGAGATGAATTCACACATCAACAAGAAGTTTCTAAGAAAGCTTCCTTCTAGTTTTCACTGTGGATATTTCCTTTGTCACTGTAATGTTCATTGCGCTATGAAGTATCTAATTGCAGATTTCCAGAAAACTGTGCTAACAAACTGATAACTGAAGAGAAACGTGTAACTTTGTGAGTTGCATTCACATATGGTAATGCAGTTTCTCAGAAAGCTTCTCTTTAGTTATTATGTGAGGATATTTCCTTTATCACCATGGGCCCCTATAGGCTCCCAAATATCACTTTGCAGATTCCACGAAAAGAGTGTTAGCAAACTGCTTCTTGAGGCAGAGATTGTAACTCTGTGAGATGAACTCACAGATCAGAAAGAAGTTTCTCAGAAAGCTTCTTTCACGTTTTGAACGGATGAAATTTCCTTTATCAGCGTAGGCCTCAATGTGATCCAAAGAAGCTCTTCTCAGTTTCCCCAAAGACAGTGTTAATGGACTGCTCCACGAAACATAAGTGTAAACTCTGTGAGATGAATTCACACATCACCAAGAAGTTTCTAAGAAAGCTTCTTCTAGTTTTCATCTGGATATTTCCTTTGTCACTGTAATGTTCATTGCGCTATGAAGTATCTAATTGCAGATCTCCAGAAAAACTGTGTTAACAAACTGATCACTGAAGAGAAACGTGTAACTTTGTGAGTTGCATTCACACATGGTAATGCAGTTTCTCACAAAGCTTCTCTTTAGTTATTATGTGAGGACATTTCCTTTATCACCATGGGCCCCTATAGGCTCCCAAATATCACTTTGCAGATTAGACGAGAAGAGTGTTAGCAAACTTCTTCTTGAGGCAGAGATTGTAACTCTGTGAGATGAACTCACAGATCAGAAAGAAGTTTCTCAGAAAGCTTCTTTCACGTTTTGAACGGATGAAATTTCCTTTATCAGCGTAGGCCTCAATGTGGTCCAAAGAAGCCCTTCTCAGTTTCCCCAAAGACAGTGTTAATGGACTGTTCCACGAAACATAAGTGTAACTCTGTGAGATGAATTCACACATCAACAAGAAGTTTCTAAGAAAGCTTCCTTCTAGTTTTCACTGTGGATATTTCCTTTGTCACTGTAATGTTCATTGCGCTATGAAGTATCTAATTGCAGATTTCCAGAAAACTGTGCTAACAAACTGATAACTGAAGAGAAACGTGTAACTTTGTGAGTTGCATTCACACATGGTAATGCAGTTTCTCAGAAAGCTTCTCTTTAGTTATTATGTGAGGATATTTCCTTTATCACCATGGGCCCCTATAGGCTCCCAAATATCACTTTGCAGATTCCACGAAAAGAGTGTTAGCAAACTGCTTCTTGAGGCAGAGATTGTAACTCTGTGAGATGAACTCACAGATCAGAAAGAAGTTTCTCAGAAAGCTTCTTTCACGTTTTGAACGGATGAGATTTCCTTTATCAGCGTAGGCCTCAATGTGATCCAAAGAAGCTCTTCTCAGTTTCCCCAAAGACAGTGTTAATGGACTGCTCCACGAAACATAAGTGTAACTCTGTGAGATGAATTCACACATCAACAAGAAGTTTCTAAGACAGCTTCCTTCTAGTTTTCATCTGGATATTTCCTTTGTCACTGTAATGTTCATTGCGCTATGAAGTATGTAATTGCAGATTTCCAGAAAACTGTGCTAACAAACTGATAACTGAAGAGAAACGTGTAACTTTGTGAGTTGCATTCACACATGGTAATGCAGTTTCTCAGAAAGCTTCTCTTTAGTTATTATGTGAGGATATTTCCTTTATCACCATGGGCCCCTATAGGCTCCCAAATATCACTTTGCAGATTCCACGAATAGAGTGTTAGCAAACTGCTTCTTGAGGCAGAGATTGTAACTCTGTGAGATGAACTCACAGATCAGAAAGAAGTTTCTCAGAAAGCTTCTTTCACGTTTGAACGGATGAAATTTCCTTTATCAGCGTAGGCCTCAATGTGATCCAAAGAAGCTCTTCTCAGTTTCCCCAAAGACAGTGTAATGGACTGCTCCACGAAACTAAGTGTAACTCTGTGAGATGAATTCACACATCACCAAGAAGTTTCTAAGAAAGCTTCTTTCTAGTTTTCATCTGGATATTTCCTTTGTCACTGTAATGTTCATTGCGCTATGAATTATCTAATTGCAGATCTCCAGAAAACTGTGTTAACAAACTGATCACTGAAGAGAAACGTGTAACTTTGTGAGTTGCATTCACACATGGTAATGCAGTTTCTCAGAAAGCTTCTCTTTAGTTATTATGTGAGGACATTTCCTTTATCACCATGGGCCCCTATAGGCTCCCAAATATCACTTTGCAGATTAGACGAGAAGAGTGTTAGCAAACTTCTTCTTGAGGCAGAGATTGTAACTCTGTGAGATGAACTCACAGATCAGAAAGAAGTTTCTCAGAAAGCTTCTTTCACGTTTTGAACGGATGAAATTTCCTTTATCAGCGTAGGCCTCAATGTGGTCCAAAGAAGCCCTTCTCAGTTTCCCCAAAGACAGTGTTAATGGACTGTTCCACGAAACATAAGTGTAACTCTGTGAGATGAATTCACACATCAACAAGAAGTTTCTAAGAAAGCTTCCTTCTAGTTTTCACTGTGGATATTTCCTTTGTCACTGTAATGTTCATTGCGCTATGAAGTATCTAATTGCAGATTTCCAGAAAACTGTGCTAACAAACTGATAACTGAAGAGAAACGTGTAACTTTGTGAGTTGCATTCACACATGGTAATGCAGTTTCTCAGAAAGCTTCTCTTTAGTTATTATGTGAGGATATTTCCTTTATCACCATGGGCCCCTATAGGCTCCCAAATATCACTTTGCAGATTAGACGAGAAGAGTGTTAGCAAACTTCTTCTTGAGGCAGAGGTTGTAACTCTGTGAGATGAACTCACAAATCAGAAAGAAGTTTCTCAGAAAGCTTCTTTCACGTTTTGAACGGATGAAATTTCCTTTATCAGCGTAGGCCTCAATGTGATCCAAAGAAGCCCTTCTCAGTTTCCCCAAAGACAGTGTTAATGGACTGCTCACCGAAACATAAGTGTAACTCTGTGAGATGAATTCACACATCACCAAGAAGTTTCTATGAAAGCTTCTTTCTAGTTTTCATCTCTGGATATTTCCTTTGTCACTGTAATGTTCATTGCGCTATGAAGTATCTAATTGCAGATCCCCAGAAAACTATGCTAACAAACTGATCACTGAAGAGAAATGTGTAACTCTGTGAGTTGCATTCACACATGGCAATGCAGTTTCTCAGAATGCTTCTCTTTAGTTATTATGTGAGGATATTTCCTTTATCACCATGGGCCCCAATAGGCTGCCAAATATCACTTTGCAGATTCCACGAAAGAGTGTTAGCAAACTGCTTCTTGAGGCAGAGATTGTAACTCTGTGAGATGAACTCACAGATCAGAAAGAAGTTTCTCAGAAAGCTTCTTTCACGTTTTGAACGGATGAAATTTCCTTTATCAGCGTAGGCCTCAATGTGGTCCAAAGAAGCCCTTCTCAGTTTCCCCAAAGACAGTGTTAATGGACTGTTCCACGAAACATAAGTGTAACTCTGTGAGATGAATTCACACATCAACAAGAAGTTTCTAAGAAAGCTTCCTTCTAGTTTTCACTGTGGATATTTCCTTTGTCACTGTAATGTTCATTGCGCTATGAAGTATCTAATTGCAGATTTCCAGAAAACTGTGCTAACAAACTGATCACTGAAGAGAAACGTGTAACTTTGTGAGTTGCATTCACACATGGTAATGCAGTTTCTCAGAAAGCTTCTCTTTAGTTATTATGTGAGGATATTTCCTTTATCACCATGGGCCCCTATAGGCTCCCAAATATCACTTTGCAGATTCCACGAAAAGAGTGTTAGCAAACTGCTTCTTGAGGCAGAGATTGTAACTCTGTGAGATGAACTCACAGATCAGAAAGAAGTTTCTCAGAAAGCTTCTTTCACGTTTTGAACGGATGAAATTTCCTTTATCAGCGTAGGCCTCAATGTGATCCAAAGAAGCTCTTCTCAGTTTCCCCAAAGACAGTGTTAATGGACTGCTCCACGAAACATAAGTGTAACTCTGTGAGATGAATTCACACATCAACAAGAAGTTTCTAAGAAAGCTTCCTTCTAGTTTTCACTGTCGATATTTCCTTTGTCACTGTAATGTTCATTGCGCTATGAAGTATCTAATTGCAGATTTCCAGAAAACTGTGCTAACACACTGATCACTGAAGAGAAACGTGTAACTCTGTGAGTTGCATTCACACATGGTAATGCAGTTTCTCAGAAAGCTTCTCTTTAGTTATTATGTGAGGACATTTCCTTTATCACCATGGGCCCCTATAGGCTCCCAAATATCACTTTGCAGATTAGACGAGAAGAGTGTTAGCAAACTTCTTCTTGAGGTAGAGGTTGTAACTCTGTGAGATGAACTCACAGATCAGAAAGAAGTTTCTCAGAAAGCTTCTTTCACGTTTAGAACGGATGAAATTTCCTTTATCAGCGTAGGCCTCAATGTGGTCCAAAGAAGCCCTTCTCAGTTTCCCCAAGACAGTGTTAATGGACTGTTCCACGAAACATAAGTGTAACTCTGTGAGATGAATTCACACATCACCAAGAAGTTTCTAAGAAAGCTTCTTTCTAGTTTTCATCTGGATATTTCCTTTGTCACTGTAATGTTCATTGCGCTATGAAGTATCTAATTGCAGATCTCCAGAAAACTGTGCTAACAAACTGATCACTGAAGAGAAACGTGTAACTCTGTGAGTTGCATTCACACATGGAAATGCAGTTTCTCAGAAAGCTTCTCTTTAGTTATTATGTGAGGACATTTCCTTTATCACCATGGGCCCCTATAGGCTCCCAAATATCACTTTGCAGACTAGACGAGAAGAGTGTTAGCAAACTTCTTCTTGAGGCAGAGGTTGTAACTCTGTGAGATGAACTCACAGATCAGAAAGAAGTTTCTCAGAAAGCTTCTTTCACGTTTTGAACGGATGAAATTTCCTTTCTCAGCGTAGGCCTCAATGTGGTCCAAAGAAGCCCTTCTCAGTTTCCCCAAAGACAGTGTTAATGGACTGCTCCACGAAACATAAGTGTAACCCTGTGAGATGAATTCACACATCACCAAGAAGTTTCTAAGAAAGCTTCTTTCTAGTTTTCATCTGGATATTTCCTTTGTCACTGTAATGTTCATTGCGCTATGAAGTATCTAATTGCAGATTTCCAGAAAACTGTGTTAACAAACTGATCACTGAAGAGAAACGTGTAACTCAGTGAGTTGCATTCACACATGGCAATGCAGTTTCTCAGAAAGCTTCTCTTTAGTTATTATGTGAGGACATTTCCTTTATCACCATGGGCCCCTATAGGCTCCCAAATATCACTTTGCAGATTAGACGAGAAGAGTGTTATCAAACTTCTTCTTGAGGTAGAGGTTTTAACTCTGTGAGATGAACTCACAGATCAGAAAGAAGTTTCTCAGAAAGCTTCTTTCACGTTTTGAACGGATAAAATTTCCTTTATCAGCGTAGGCCTCAATGTGGTCCAAAGAAGCCCTTCTCAGTTTCCCCAAAGACAGTGTTAATGGACTGTTCCACGAAACATAAGTGTAACTCTGTGAGATGAATTCACGCATCAACAAGAAGTTTCTAAGAAAGCTTCCTTCTAGTTTTCACTGTGGATATTTCCTTTGTCACTGTAATGTTCATTGCGCTATGAAGTATCTAATTGCAGATTTCCAGAAAACTGTGCTAACAAACTGATCACTGAAGAGAAACGTGTAACTTTGTGAGTTGCATTCACACATGGTAATGCAGTTTCTCAGAAAGCTTCTCTTAGTTATTATGTGAGGATATTTCCTTTATCACCATGGGCCTCTATAGGCTCCCAAATATCACTTTGCAGATTCCACGAAAAGAGTGTTAGCAAACTGCTTCTTGAGACAGAGATTGGAACACTGTGAGATGAACTCACAGATCAGAAAGAAGTTTCTCAGAAAGCTTCTTTCACGTTTTGAACGGATGAAATTTCCTTTATCAGCGTAGGCCTCAATGTGATCCAAAGAAGCTCTTCTCAGTTTCCCCAAAGACAGTGTTAATGGACTGCTCCACGAAACATAAGTGTAACTCTGTGAGAGGAATTCACACATCACCAAGAAGTTTCTAAGAAAGCTTCTTTCTAGTTTTCATCTGGATATTTCCTTTGTCACTGTAATGTTCATTGCGCTATGAAGTATCTAATTGCAGATCTCCAGAAAACTGTGTTAACAAACTGATCACTGAAGAGAAACGTGTAACTTTGTGAGTTGCATTCACACATGGTAATGCAGTTTCTCAGAATGCTTCTCTTTAGTTATTATGTGAGGATATTTCCTTTATCACCATGGGCCCCAATAGGCTGCCAAATATCACTTTGCAGATTCCACGAAAAGAGTGTTAGCAAACTGCTTCTTGAGGCAGAGATTGTAACTCTGTGAGATGAACTCACAGATCAGAAAGAAGTTTCTCAATAAGCTTCTTTCTCATTTTTATTGGAAGATGTTTCCCTTGGCCCCATTGTTTTCAAAGTGTTCGGGAATGTCTGTTCTCAGATTCCACACAAATAGGGCTAGGCCACGGCCCCACGAAATACAGCTGCAACTTAGTGAGTTGAATTCACACATCACAAAGCGGTTTCTCAGAAAGCTTCTTTCTTTAGTAAGACGAAGTTATTAGTGGTCTTGGAGCGCCACCGTGTGTCCTATTGCAGATTCTGCGAAAACTCTCCTAGCAAGTTTCTCAGTGGAAACAATGATGGACATCTGTGGGCTGAAATCACCCACAACAAAGAAGTTTCTGAGAAGGCTTCTCTGCAGGTTTCTCTGAGGATAGTTCCTTATTCAGCATGCGATTCAACGATATCCAAGACATCACATCTGAGATTCCTCATATGAGTGCTAGGAAACTCCCCCGAGAAAGGGTGATAGAACACTGTGAAATGAATTCACATATCACAAAGCAGTTTCTCAGAAAGCTTGGTTCTGCTTTCTCTGGGAGGATATTTCTTTTTCCTTCTATTCTTCAAAGCTATCTGAAATATCACTTCTCGGAATCCACGGAAACAGTCCTAAGAAACGGCTGCAAAAAACAATGGCGTAACTCTGTGAGTTGCATTCACACATGGCAATGCAGTTTCTCAGAAAGCTTCTCTTAGTTATTATGTGAGGATATTTCCTTTATCACCATGGGCCCCTATAGGCTCCCAAATATCACTTTGCAGATTCCACGAAAAGAGTGTTAGCAAACTGCTTCTTGAGGCAGAGGTTGTAACTCTGTGAGATGAACTCACAGATCAGAAAGCAGTTTCTCAGAAAGCTTCTTTCACGTTTAGAACGGATGAAATTTCCTTTATCAGCGTAGGCCTCAATGTGGTCCAAAGAAGCCCTTCTCAGTTTCCCCAAAGACAGTGTTAATGGACTGTTCCACGAAACATAAGTGTAACTCTGTGAGATGAATTCACACATCACCAAGAAGTTTCTAAGAAAGCTTCTTTCTAGTTTTCATCTGGATATTTCCTTTGTCACTGTAATGTTCATTGCGCTATGAAGTATCTAATTGCAGATCTCCAGAAAACTGTGCTAACAAACTGATCACTGAGAGAAACGTGTAACTCTGTGAGTTGCATTCACACATGGAAATGCAGTTTCTCAGAAAGCTTCTCTTTAGTTATTATGTGAGGACATTTCCTTTATCACCATGGGCCCCTATAGGCTCCCAAATATCACTTTGCAGACTAGACGAGAAGAGTGTTAGCAAACTTCTTCTTGAGGCAGAGGTTGTAACTCTGTGAGATGAACTCACAGATCAGAAAGAAGTTTCTCAGAAAGCTTCTGTCACGTTTTGAACGGATGAAATTTCCTTTATCAGCGTAGGCCTCAATGTGGTCCAAAGAAGCCCTTCTCTGTTTCCACAAAGACAGTGTTAATGGACTGTTCCACGAAACATAAGTGTAACTCTGTGAGATGAATTCACACATCAACAAGAAGTTTCTAAGAAAGCTTCCTTCTAGTTTTCACTGTCGATATTTCCTTTGTCACTGTAATGTTCATTGCGCTATGAAGTATCTAATTGCAGATTTCCAGAAAACTGTGCTAACACACTGATCACTGAAGAGAAACGTGTAACTCTGTGAGTTGCATTCACACATGGTAATGCAGTTTCTCAGAAAGCTTCTCTTTAGTTATTATGTGAGGACATTTCCTTTATCACCATGGGCCCCTATAGGCTCCCAAATATCACTTTGCAGATTAGACGAGAAGAGTGTTAGCAAACTTCTTCTTGAGGTAGAGGTTGTAACTCTGTGAGATGAACTCACAGATCAGAAAGAAGTTTCTCAGAAAGCTTCTTTCACGTTTAGAACGGATGAAATTTCCTTTATCAGCGTAGGCCTCAATGTGGTCCAAAGAAGCCCTTCTCAGTTTCCCCAAAGACAGTGTTAATGGACTGTTCCACGAAACATAAGTGTAACTCTGTGAGATGAATTCACACATCACCAAGAAGTTTCTAAGAAAGCTTCTTTCTAGTTTTCATCTGGATATTTCCTTTGTCACTGTAATGTTCATTGCGCTATGAAGTATCTAATTGCAGATCTCCAGAAAACTGTGCTAACAAACTGATCACTGAAGAGAAACGTGTAACTCTGTGAGTTGCATTCACACATGGAAATGCAGTTTCTCAGAAAGCTTCTCTTTAGTTATTATGTGAGGACATTTCCTTTATCACCATGGGCCCCTATAGGCTCCCAAATATCACTTTGCAGACTAGACGAGAAGAGTGTTAGCAAACTTCTTCTTGAGGCAGAGGTTGTAACTCTGTGAGATGAACTCACAGATCAGAAAGAAGTTTCTCAGAAAGCTTCTTTCACGTTTTGAACGGATGAAATTTCCTTTCTCAGCGTAGGCCTCAATGTGGTCCAAAGAAGCCCTTCTCAGTTTCCCCAAAGACAGTGTTAATGGACTGCTCCACGAAACATAAGTGTAACCCTGTGAGATGAATTCACACATCACCAAGAAGTTTCTAAGAAAGCTTCTTTCTAGTTTTCATCTGGATATTTCCTTTGTCACTGTAATGTTCATTGCGCTATGAAGTATCTAATTGCAGATTTCCAGAAAACTGTGTTAACAAACTGATCACTGAAGAGAAACGTGTAACTCAGTGAGTTGCATTCACACATGGCAATGCAGTTTCTCAGAAAGCTTCTCTTTAGTTATTATGTGAGGACATTTCCTTTATCACCATGGGCCCCTATAGGCTCCCAAATATCACTTTGCAGATTAGACGAGAAGAGTGTTATCAAACTTCTTCTTGAGGTAGAGGTTTTAACTCTGTGAGATGAACTCACAGATCAGAAAGAAGTTTCTCAGAAAGCTTCTTTCACGTTTTGAACGGATAAAATTTCCTTTATCAGCGTAGGCCTCAATGTGGTCCAAAGAAGCCCTTCTCAGTTTCCCCAAAGACAGTGTTAATGGACTGTTCCACGAAACATAAGTGTAACTCTGTGAGATGAATTCACGCATCAACAAGAAGTTTCTAAGAAAGCTTCCTTCTAGTTTTCACTGTGGATATTTCCTTTGTCACTGTAATGTTCATTGCGCTATGAAGTATCTAATTGCAGATTTCCAGAAAACTGTGCTAACAAACTGATCACTGAAGAGAAACGTGTAACTTTGTGAGTTGCATTCACACATGGTAATGCAGTTTCTCAGAAAGCTTCTCTTTAGTTATTATGTGAGGATATTTCCTTTATCACCATGGGCCTCTATAGGCTCCCAAATATCACTTTGCAGATTCCACGAAAAGAGTGTTAGCAAACTGCTTCTTGAGACAGAGATTGGAACACTGTGAGATGAACTCACAGATCAGAAAGAAGTTTCTCAGAAAGCTTCTTTCACGTTTTGAACGGATGAAATTTCCTTTATCAGCGTAGGCCTCAATGTGATCCAAAGAAGCTCTTCTCAGTTTCCCCAAAGACAGTGTTAATGGACTGCTCCACGAAACATAAGTGTAACTCTGTGAGAGGAATTCACACATCACCAAGAAGTTTCTAAGAAAGCTTCTTTCTAGTTTTCATCTGGATATTTCCTTTGTCACTGTAATGTTCATTGCGCTATGAAGTATCTAATTGCAGATCTCCAGAAAACTGTGTTAACAAACTGATCACTGAAGAGAAACGTGTAACTTTGTGAGTTGCATTCACACATGGTAATGCAGTTTCTCAGAATGCTTCTCTTTAGTTATTATGTGAGGATATTTCCTTTATCACCATGGGCCCCAATAGGCTGCCAAATATCACTTTGCAGATTCCACGAAAAGAGTGTTAGCAAACTGCTTCTTGAGGCAGAGATTGTAACTCTGTGAGATGAACTCACAGATCAGAAAGAAGTTTCTCAATAAGCTTCTTTCTCATTTTTATTGGAAGATGTTTCCCTTGGCCCCATTGTTTTCAAAGTGTTCGGGAATGTCTGTTCTCAGATTCCACACAAATAGGGCTAGGCCACGGCCCCACGAAATACAGCTGCAACTTAGTGAGTTGAATTCACACATCACAAAGCGGTTTCTCAGAAAGCTTCTTTCTTTAGTAAGACGAAGTTATTAGTGGTCTTGGAGCGCCACCGTGTGTCCTATTGCAGATTCTGCGAAAACTCTCCTAGCAAGTTTCTCAGTGGAAACAATGATGGACATCTGTGGGCTGAAATCACCCACAACAAAGAAGTTTCTGAGAAGGCTTCTCTGCAGGTTTCTCTGAGGATAGTTTCCTTATTCAGCATGCGATTCAACGATATCCAAGACATCACATCTGAGATTCCTCATATGAGTGCTAGGAAACTCCCCCGAGAAAGGGTGATAGAACACTGTGAAATGAATTCACATATCACAAAGCAGTTTCTCAGAAAGCTTGGTTCTGCTTTCTCTGGGAGGATATTTCTTTTTCCTTCTATTCTTCAAAGCTATCTGAAATATCACTTCTCGGAATCCACGGAAACAGTCCTAAGAAACGGCTGCAAAAAACAATGGCGTAACTCTGTGAGTTGCATTCACACATGGCAATGCAGTTTCTCAGAAAGCTTCTCTTTAGTTATTATGTGAGGATATTTCCTTTATCACCATGGGCCCCTATAGGCTCCCAAATATCACTTTGCAGATTCCACGAAAAGAGTGTTAGCAAACTGCTTCTTGAGGCAGAGGTTGTAACTCTGTGAGATGAACTCACAGATCAGAAAGCAGTTTCTCAGAAAGCTTCTTTCACGTTTAGAACGGATGAAATTTCCTTTATCAGCGTAGGCCTCAATGTGGTCCAAAGAAGCCCTTCTCAGTTTCCCCAAAGACAGTGTTAATGGACTGTTCCACGAAACATAAGTGTAACTCTGTGAGATGAATTCACACATCACCAAGAAGTTTCTAAGAAAGCTTCTTTCTAGTTTTCATCTGGATATTTCCTTTGTCACTGTAATGTTCATTGCGCTATGAAGTATCTAATTGCAGATCTCCAGAAAACTGTGCTAACAAACTGATCACTGAAGAGAAACGTGTAACTCTGTGAGTTGCATTCACACATGGAAATGCAGTTTCTCAGAAAGCTTCTCTTTAGTTATTATGTGAGGACATTTCCTTTATCACCATGGGCCCCTATAGGCTCCCAAATATCACTTTGCAGACTAGACGAGAAGAGTGTTAGCAAACTTCTTCTTGAGGCAGAGGTTGTAACTCTGTGAGATGAACTCACAGATCAGAAAGAAGTTTCTCAGAAAGCTTCTGTCACGTTTTGAACGGATGAAATTTCCTTTATCAGCGTAGGCCTCAATGTGGTCCAAAGAAGCCCTTCTCTGTTTCCACAAAGACAGTGTTAATGGACTGTTCCACGAAACATAAGTGTAACTCTGTGAGATGAATTCACACATCAACAAGAAGTTTCTAAGAAAGCTTCCTTCTAGTTTTCACTGTCGATATTTCCTTTGTCACTGTAATGTTCATTGCGCTATGAAGTATCTAATTGCAGATTTCCAGAAAGCTGTGCTAACAAACTGATCACTGAAGAGAAACGTGTAACTCTGTGAGTTGCATTCACACATGGTAATGCAGTTTCTCAGAAAGCTTCTCTTTAGTTATTATGTGAGGACATTTCCTTTATCACCATGGGCCCCTATAGGCTCCCAAATATCACTTTGCAGATTAGACGAGAAGAGTGTTAGCAAACTTATTCTTGAGGTAGAGATTGTAACTCTGTGAGATGAACTCACAGATCAGAAAGAAGTTTCTCAGAAAGCTTCTTTCACGTTTTGAACGGATGAAATTTCCTTTATCAGCGTAGGCCTCAATGTGATCCAAAGAAGCTCTTCTCAGTTTCCCCAAAGACAGTGTTAATGGACTGCTCCACGAAACATAAGTGTAACTCTGTGAGATGAATTCACACATCAACAAGAAGTTTCTAAGAAAACTTCCTTCTAGTTTTCACTGTCGATATTTCCTTTGTCACTGTAACGTTCATTGCGCTATGAAGTATCTAATTGCAGATTTCCAGAAAACTGTGCTAACACACTGATAACTGAAGAGAAACGTGTAACTGTGTGAGTTGCATTCACACATGGTAATGCAGTTTCTCAGAAAGCTTCTCTTTAGTTATTATGTGAGGATATTTCCTTTATCACCATGGGCCCCAATAGGCTGCCAAATATCACTTTGCAGATTCCACGAAAAGAGTGTTAGCAAACTGCTTCTTGAGGCAGAGATTGTAACTCTGTGAGATGAACTCACAGATCAGAAAGAAGTTTCTCAGAAAGCTTCTTTCACGTTTTGAACGGATGAAATTTCCTTTATCAGCGTAGGCCTCAATGTGGTCCAAAGAAGCCCTTCTCAGTTTCCCCAAAGACAGTGTTAATGGACTGTTCCACGAAACATAAGTGTAACTCTGTGAGATGAATTCACACATCAACAAGAAGTTTCTAAGAAAGCTTCCTTCTAGTTTTCACTGTGGATATTTCCTTTGTCACTGTAATGTTCATTGCGCTATGAAGTATCTAATTGCAGATTTCCAGAAAACTGTGCTAACAAACTGATCACTGAAGAGAAACGTGTAACTTTGTGAGTTGCATTCACACATGGTAATGCAGTTTCTCAGAAAGCTTCTCTTTAGTTATTATGTGAGGATATTTCCTTTATCACCATGGGCCCCAATAGGCTGCCAAATATCACTTTGCAGATTCCACGAAAAGAGTGTTAGCAAACTGCTTCTTGAGGCAGAGATTGTAACTCTGTGAGATGAACTCACAGATCAGAAAGAAGTTTCTCAGAAAGCTTCTTTCACGTTTTGAACGGATGAAATTTCCTTTATCAGCGTAGGCCTCAATGTGATCCAAAGAAGCTCTTCTCAGTTTCCCCAAAGACAGTGTTAATGGACTGCTCCACGAAACATAAGTGTAACTCTGTGAGATGAATTCACACATCACCAAGAAGTTTCTAAGAAAGCTTCTTTCTAGTTTTCATCTGGATATTTCCTTTGTCACTGTAATGTTCATTGCGCTATGAAGTATCTAATTGCAGATCTCCAGAAAACTGTGCTAACAAACTGATCACTGAAGAGAAACGTGTAACTCTGTGAGTTGCATTCACACATGGAAATGCAGTTTCTCAGAAAGCTTCTCTTTAGTTATTATGTGAGGACATTTCCTTTATCACCATGGGCCCCTATAGGCTCCCAAATATCACTTTGCAGACTAGACGAGAAGAGTGTTAGCAAACTTCTTCTTGAGGCAGAGGTTGTAACTCTGTGAGATGAACTCACAGATCAGAAAGAAGTTTCTCAGAAAGCTTCTGTCACGTTTTGAACGGATGAAATTTCCTTTATCAGCGTAGGCCTCAATGTGGTCCAAAGAAGCCCTTCTCTGTTTCCACAAAGACAGTGTTAATGGACTGTTCCACGAAACATAAGTGTAACTCTGTGAGATGAATTCACACATCAACAAGAAGTTTCTAAGAAAACTTCCTTCTAGTTTTCACTGTCGATATTTCCTTTGTCACTGTAACGTTCATTGCGCTATGAAGTATCTAATTGCAGATTTCCAGAAAACTGTGCTAACACACTGATAACTGAAGAGAAACGTGTAACTGTGTGAGTTGCATTCACACATGGTAATGCAGTTTCTCAGAAAGCTTCTCTTTAGTTATTATGTGAGGATATTTCCTTTATCACCATGGGCCCCAATAGGCTGCCAAATATCACTTTGCAGATTCCACGAAAAGAGTGTTAGCAAACTGCTTCTTGAGGCAGAGATTGTAACTCTGTGAGATGAACTCACAGATCAGAAAGAAGTTTCTCAGAAAGCTTCTTTCACGTTTTGAACGGATGAAATTTCCTTTATCAGCGTAGGCCTCAATGTGGTCCAAAGAAGCCCTTCTCTGTTTCCACAAGGACAGTGTTAATGGACTGTTCCACGAAACATAAGTGTAACTCTGTGAGATGAATTCACACATCAACAAGAAGTTTCTAAGAAAACTTCCTTCTAGTTTTCACTGTCGATATTTCCTTTGTCACTGTAACGTTCATTGCGCTATGAAGTATCTAATTGCAGATTTCCAGAAAACTGTGCTAACACACTGATAACTGAAGAGAAACGTGTAACTTTGTGAGTTGCATTCACACATGGTAATGCAGTTTCTCAGAAAGCTTCTCTTTAGTTATTATGTGAGGATATTTCCTTTATCACCATGGGCCCCAATAGGCTGCCAAATATCACTTTGCAGATTCCACGAAAAGAGTGTTAGCAAACTGCTTCTTGAGGCAGAGATTGTAACTCTGTGAGATGAACTCACAGATCAGAAAGAAGTTTCTCAGAAAGCTTCTTTCACGTTTTGAACGGATGAAATTTCCTTTATCAGCGTAGGCCTCAATGTGGTCCAAAGAAGCCCTTCTCAGTTTCCCCAAAGACAGTGTTAATGGACTGTTCCACGAAACATAAGTGTAACTCTGTGAGATGAATTCACACATCAACAAGAAGTTTCTAAGAAAGCTTCCTTCTAGTTTTCACTGTGGATATTTCCTTTGTCACTGTAATGTTCATTGCGCTATGAAGTATCTAATTGCAGATTTCCAGAAAACTGTGCTAACAAACTGATCACTGAAGAGAAACGTGTAACTTTGTGAGTTGCATTCACACATGGTAATGCAGTTTCTCAGAAAGCTTCTCTTTAGTTATTATGTGAGGATATTTCCTTTATCACCATGGGCCCCTATAGGCTCCCAAATATCACTTTGCAGATTCCACGAAAAGAGTGTTAGCAAACTGCTTCTTGAGGCAGAGATTGTAACTCTGTGAGATGAACTCACAGATCAGAAAGAAGTTTCTCAGAAAGCTTCTTTCACGTTTTGAACGGATGAAATTTCCTTTATCAGCGTAGGCCTCAATGTGATCCAAAGAAGCTCTTCTCAGTTTCCCCAAAGACAGTGTTAATGGACTGCTCCACGAAACATAAGTGTAACTCTGTGAGATGAATTCACACATCACCAAGAAGTTTCTAAGAAAGCTTCTTTCTAGTTTTCATCTGGATATTTCCTTTGTCACTGTAATGTTCATTGCGCTATGAAGTATCTAATTGCAGATCTCCAGAAAACTGTGTTAACAAACTGATCACTGAAGAGAAACGTGTAACTTTGTGAGTTGCATTCACACATGGTAATGCAGTTTCTTAGAAAGCTTCTCTTTAGTTATTATGTGAGGACATTTCCTTTATCACCATGGGACCCTATAGGCTCCCAAATATCACTTTGCAGATTAGACGAGAAGAGTGTTAGCAAACTTCTTCTTGAGGCAGAGGTTGTAACTCTGTGAGATGAACTCACAGATCAGAAAGAAGTTTCTCAGAAAGCTTCTTTCACGTTTTGAACGGATGAAATTTCCTTTATCAGCGTAGGCCTCAAAGTGGTCCAAAGAAGCCCTTCTCAGTTTACCCAAAGACAGTGTTAATGGACTGCTCCACGAAACATAAGTGTAACTCTGTGAGATGAATTCACACATCACCAAGAAGTTTCTATGAAAGCTTCTTTCTAGTTTTCATCTCTGGGTATTTCCTTTGTCACTGTAATGTTCATTGCGCTATGAAGTATCTAATTGCAGATCTCCAGAAAACTATGCTAACAAACTGATCACTGAAGAGAAACGTGTAACTCTGTGAGTTGCATTCACACATGGCAATGCAGTTTCTCAGAATGCTTCTCTTTAGTTATTATGTGAGGATATTTCCTTTATCACCATGGGCCCCAATAGGCTGCCAAATATCACTTTGCAGATTCCACGAAAAGAGTGTTAGCAAACTGCTTCTTGAGGCAGAGATTGTAACTCTGTGAGATGAACTCACAGATCAGAAAGAAGTTTCTCAGAAAGCTTCTTTCACGTTTTGAACGGATGAAATTTCCTTTATCAGCGTAGGCCTCAATGTGGTCCAAAGAAGCCCTTCTCAGTTTCCCCAAAGACAGTGTTAATGGACTGTTCCACGAATCATAAGTGTAACTCTGTGAGATGAATTCACACATCAACAAGAAGTTTCTAAGAAAGCTTCCTTCTAGTTTTCACTGTGGATATTTCCTTTGTCACTGTAATGTTCATTGCGCTATGAAGTATCTAATTGCAGATTTCCAGAAAACTGTGCTAACAAACTGATCACTGAAGAGAAACGTGTAACTTTGTGAGTTGCATTCACACATGGTAATGCAGTTTCTCAGAAAGCTTCTCTTTAGTTATTATATGAGGATATTTCCTTTATCACCATGGGCCCCTATAGGCTCCCAAATATCACTTTGCAGATTCCACGAAAAGAGTGTTAGCAAACTGCTTCTTGAGGCAGAGATTGTAACTCTGTGAGATGAACTCACAGATCAGAAAGAAGTTTCTCAGAAAGCTTCTTTCACGTTTTGAACGGATGAAATTTCCTTTATCAGCGTAGGCCTCAATGTGATCCAAAGAAGCTCTTCTCAGTTTCCCCAAAGACAGTGTTAATGGACTGCTCCACGAAACATAAGTGTAACTCTGTGAGATGAATTCACACATCACCAAGAAGTTTCTAAGAAAGCTTCTTTCTAGTTTTCATCTGGATATTTCCTTTGTCACTGTAATGTTCATTGCGCTATGAAGTATCTAATTGCAGATCTCCAGAAAACTGTGTTAACAAACTGATCACTGAAGAGAAACGTGAAACTTTGTGAGTTGCATTCACACATGGTAATGCAGTTTCTCAGAAAGCTTCTCTTTAGTTATTATGTGAGGACATTTCCTTTATCACCATGGGACCCTATAGGCTCCCAAATATCACTTTGCAGATTAGACGAGAAGAGTGTTAGCAAACTTCTTCTTGAGGCAGAGGTTGTAACTCTGTGAGATGAACTCACAGATCAGAAAGAAGTTTCTCAGAAAGCTTCTTTCACTTTTTGAACGGATGAAATTTCCTTTATCAGCGTAGGCCTCAATGTGGTCCAAAGAAGCCCTTCTCAGTTTCCCCAAAGACAGTGTTAATGGACTGTTCCACGAAACATAAGTGTAACTCTGTGAGATGAATTCACACATCAACAAGAAGTTTCTAAGAAAGCTTCCTTCTAGTTGTCACTGTGGATATTTCCTTTGTCACTGTAATGTTCATTGCGCTATGAAGTATCTAAATGCAGATTTCCAGAAAACTGTGCTAACAAACTGATCACTGAAGAGAAACGTGTAACTCTGTGAGTTGCATTCACACATGGTAATGCAGTTTCTCAGAAAGCTTCTCTTTAGTTATTATGTGAGGACATTTCCTTTAACACCATTGGCCCCTATAGGCTCCCAAATATCACTTTGCGGATTAGACGAGAAGAGTGTTAGCAAACTTCTTCTTGAGGCAGAGGTTGTAACTCTGTGAGATGAACTCACAGATCAGAAAGAAGTTTCTCAGAAAGCTTCTTTCACGTTTAGAACGGATGAAATTTCCTTTATCAGCGTAGGCCTCAATGTGGTCCAAAGAAGCCCTTCTCAGTTTCCCCAAAGACAGTGTTAATGGACTGTTCCACGAAACATAAGTGTAACTCTATGAGATGAATTCACACATCAACAAGAAGTTTCTAAGAAAGCTTCCTTCTAGTTTTCACTGTGGATATTTCCTTTGTCACTGTAATGTTCATTGCGCTATGAAGTATCTAATTGCGGATCTCCAGAAAACTATGCTAACAAACTGATCACTGAAGAGAAACGTGTAACTCTGTGAGTTGCATTCACACATGGCAATGCAGTTTCTCAGAATGCTTCTCTTTAGTTATTATGTGAGGATATTTCCTTTATCACCATGGGTCCCAATAGGCTGCCAAATATCACTTTGCAGATTCCACGAAAAGAGTGTTAGCAAACTGCTTCTTGAGGCAGAGATTGTAACTCTGTGAGATGAACTCACAGATCAGAAAGAAGTTTCTCAGTAAGCTTCTTTCTCATTTTTATTGGAAGATGTTTCCCTTGGCCCCATTGTTTTCAAAGGGTTCGGGAATAGCTGTTCTCAGATTCCACACAAATAGGGCTAGGCCACGGCCCCACGAAATACAGCTGCAACTTAGTGAGTTGAATTCACACATCACAAAGCGGTTTCTCAGAAAGCTTCTTTCTTTAGTAAGACGAAGTTATTTGTGGTCTTGGAGCGCCACCGTGTGTCCTATTGCAGATTCTGCGAAAACTCTCCTAGCAAGTTTCTCAGTGGAAACAATGATGGACATCTGTGGGCTGAAATCACCCACAACAAAGAAGTTTCTGAGAAGGCTTCTCTGCAGGTTTCTCTGAGGATAGTTCCTTATTCAGCATGCGATTCAACGATATCCAAGACATCACATCTGAGATTCCTCAAATGAGTGCTAGGAAACTCCCCCGAGAAAGGGTGATAGAACACTGTGAAATGAATTCACATATCACAAAGCAGTTTCTCAGAAAGCTTGGTTCTGCTTTCTCTTGGAGGATATTTCTTCTTCCTTCTATTCTTCAAAGCTATCTGAAATATCACTTCTCGGAATCCACGGAAACAGTCCTAAGAAACGGCTGCAAAAACAATGGCGTAACTCTGTGAGTTGCATTCACACATGGCAGTGCAGTTTCTCAGAAAGCTTCTCTTTAGTTATTATGTGAGGATATTTCCTTTATCACCATGGGCCCCTATAGGCTCCCAAATATCACTTTGCAGATTAGACGAGAAGAGTGTTAGCAACTTCTTCTTGAGGCAGAGGTTGTAACTCTGTGAGATGAACTCACAAATCAGAAAGAAGTTTCTCAGAAAGCTTCTTTCACGTTTTGAACGGATGAAATTTCCTTTATCAGCGTAGGCCTCAATGTGATCCAAAGAAGCCCTTCTCAGTTTCCCCAAAGACAGTGTTAATGGACTGCTCACCGAAACATAAGTGTAACTCTGTGAGATGAATTCACACATCACCAAGAAGTTTCTATGAAAGCTTCTTTCTAGTTTTCATCTCTGGATATTTCCTTTGTCACTGTAATGTTCATTGCGCTATGAAGTATCTAATTGCAGATCCCCAGAAAACTATGCTAACAAACTGATCACTGAAGAGAAACGTGTAGCTCTGTGAGTTGCATTCACACATGGCAATGCAGTTTCTCAGAATGCTTCTCTTTAGTTATTATGTGAGGATATTTCCTTTATCACCATGGGCCCCAATAGGCTGCCAAATATCACTTTGCAGATTCCACGAAAAGAGTGTTAGCAAACTGCTTCTTGAGGCAGAGATTGTAACTCTGTGAGATGAACTCACAGATCAGAAAGAAGTTTCTCAGAAAGCTTCTTTCACGTTTTGAACGGATGAAATTTCCTTTATCAGCGTAGGCCTCAATGTGGTCCAAAGAAGCCCTTCTCAGTTTCCCCAAAGACAGTGTTAATGGACTGTTCCACGAAACATAAGTGTAACTCTGTGAGATGAATTCACACATCAACAAGAAGTTTCTAAGAAAGCTTCCTTCTAGTTTTCACTGTGGATATTTCCTTTGTCACTGTAATGTTCATTGCGCTATGAAGTATCTAATTGCAGATTTCCAGAAAACTGTGCTAACAAACTGATCACTGAAGAGAAACGTGTAACTTTGTGAGTTGCATTCACACATGGTAATGCAGTTTCTCAGAAAGCTTCTCTTTAGTTATTATGTGAGGATATTTCCTTTATCACCATGGGCCCCTATAGGCTCCCAAATATCACTTTGCAGATTCCACGAAAAGAGTGTTAGCAAACTGCTTCTTGAGGCAGAGATTGTAACTCTGTGAGATGAACTCACAGATCAGAAAGAAGTTTCTCAGAAAGCTTCTTTCACGTTTTGAACGGATGAAATTTCCTTTATCAGCGTAGGCCTCAATGTGATCCAAAGAAGCTCTTCTCAGTTTCCCCAAAGACAGTGTTAATGGACTGCTCCACGAAACATAAGTGTAACTCTGTGAGATGAATTCACACATCACCAAGAAGTTTCTAAGAAAGCTTCTTTCTAGTTTTCATCTGGATATTTCCTTTGTCACTGTAATGTTCATTGCGCTATGAAGTATCTAATTGCAGATCTCCAGAAAACTATGCTAACAAACTGATCACTGAAGAGAAACGTGTAACTCTGTGAGTTGCATTCACACATGGCAATGCAGTTTCTCAGAATGCTTCTCTTTAGTTATTATGTGAGGATATTTCCTTTATCACCATGGGCCCCAATAGGTTGCCAAATATCACTTTGCAGATTCCACGAAAAGAGTGTTAGCAAACTGCTTCTTGAGGCAGAGATTGTAACTCTGTGAGATGAACTCACAGATCAGAAAGAAGTTTCTCAGAAAGCTTCTTTCACGTTTTGAACGGATGAAATTTCCTTTATCAGCGTAGGCCTCAATGTGGTCCAAAGAAGCCCTTCTCAGTTTCCCCAAAGACAGTGTTAATGGACTGTTCCACGAATCATAAGTGTAACTCTGTGAGATGAATTCACACATCAACAAGAAGTTTCTAAGAAAGCTTCCTTCTAGTTTTCACTGTGGATATTTCCTTTGTCACTGTAATGTTCATTGCGCTATGAAGTATCTAATTGCAGATTTCCAGAAAACTGTGCTAACAAACTGATCACTGAAGAGAAACGTGTAACTTTGTGAGTTGCATTCACACATGGTAATGCAGTTTCTCAGAAAGCTTCTCTTTAGTTATTATATGAGGATATTTCCTTTATCACCATGGGCCCCTATAGGCTCCCAAATATCACTTTGCAGATTCCACGAAAAGAGTGTTAGCAAACTGCTTCTTGAGGCAGAGATTGTAACTCTGTGAGATGAACTCACAGATCAGAAAGAAGTTTCTCAGAAAGCTTCTTTCACGTTTTGAACGGATGAAATTTCCTTTATCAGCGTAGGCCTCAATGTGATCCAAAGAAGCTCTTCTCAGTTTCCCCAAAGACAGTGTTAATGGACTGCTCCACGAAACATAAGTGTAACTCTGTGAGATGAATTCACACATCACCAAGAAGTTTCTAAGAAAGCTTCTTTCTAGTTTTCATCTGGATATTTCCTTTGTCACTGTAATGTTCATTGCGCTATGAAGTATCTAATTGCAGATTTCCAGAAAACTGTGCTAACAAACTGATCACTGAAGAGAAACGTGTAACTTTGTGAGTTGCATTCACACATGGTAATGCAGTTTCTCAGAAAGCTTCTCTTTAGTTATTATATGAGGATATTTCCTTTATCACCATGGGCCCCTATAGGCTCCCAAATATCACTTTGCAGATTCCACGAAAAGAGTGTTAGCAAACTGCTTCTTGAGGCAGAGATTGTAACTCTGTGAGATGAACTCACAGATCAGAAAGAAGTTTCTCAGAAAGCTTCTTTCACGTTTTGAACGGATGAAATTTCCTTTATCAGCGTAGGCCTCAATGTGATCCAAAGAAGCTCTTCTCAGTTTCCCCAAAGACAGTGTTAATGGACTGCTCCACGAAACATAAGTGTAACTCTGTGAGATGAATTCACACATCACCAAGAAGTTTCTAAGAAAGCTTCTTTCTAGTTTTCATCTGGATATTTCCTTTGTCACTGTAATGTTCATTGCGCTATGAAGTATCTACTTGCAGATCTCCAGAAAACTGTGTTAACAAACTGATCACTGAAGAGAAACGTGAAACTTTGTGAGTTGCATTCACACATGGTAATGCAGTTTCTCAGAAAGCTTCTCTTTAGTTATTATGTGAGGACATTTCCTTTATCACCATGGGACCCTATAGGCTCCCAAATATCACTTTGCAGATTAGACGAGAAGAGTGTTAGCAAACTTCTTCTTGAGGCAGAGGTTGTAACTCTGTGAGATGAACTCACAGATCAGAAAGAAGTTTCTCAGAAAGCTTCTTTCACGTTTTGAACGGATGAAATTTCCTTTATCAGCGTAGGCCTCAATGTGGTCCAAAGAAGCCCTTCTCAGTTTCCCCAAAGACAGTGTTAATGGACTGTTCCACGAAACATAAGTGTAACTCTGTGAGATGAATTCACACATCAACAAGAAGTTTCTAAGAAAGCTTCCTTCTAGTTGCCACTGTGGATATTTCCTTTGTCACTGTAATGTTCATTGCGCTATGAAGTATCTAATTGCAGATCTCCAGAAAACTATGCTAACAAACTGATCACTGAAGAGAAACGTGTAACTCTGTGAGTTGCATTCACACATGGCAATGCAGTTTCTCAGAATGCTTCTCTTTAGTTATTATGTGAGGATATTTCCTTTATCACCATGGGCCCCAATAGGCTGCCAAATATCACTTTGCAGATTCCACGAAAAGAGTGTTAGCAAACTGCTTCTTGAGGCAGAGATTGTAACTCAGTGAGATGAACTCACAGATCAGAAAGAAGTTTCTCAGAAAGCTTCTTTCACGTTTTGAACGGATGAAATTTCCTTTATCAGCGTAGGCCTCAATGTGGTCCAAAGAAGCCCTTCTCAGTTTCCCCAAAGACAGTGTTAATGGACTGTTCCACGAATCATAAGTGTAACTCTGTGAGATGAATTCACACATCAACAAGAAGTTTCTAAGAAAGCTTCCTTCTAGTTTTCACTGTGGATATTTCCTTTGTCACTGTAATGTTCATTGCGCTATGAAGTATCTAATTGCAGATTTCCAGAAAACTGTGCTAACAAACTGATCACTGAAGAGAAACGTGTAACTTTGTGAGTTGCATTCACACATGGTAATGCAGTTTCTCAGAAAGCTTCTCTTTAGTTATTATATGAGGATATTTCCTTTATCACCATGGGCCCCTATATGCTCCCAAATATCACTTTGCAGATTCCACGAAAAGAGTGTTAGCAAACTGCTTCTTGAGGCAGAGATTGTAACTCTGTGAGATGAACTCACAGATCAGAAAGAAGTTTCTCAGAAAGCTTCTTTCACGTTTTGAACGGATGAAATTTCCTTTATCAGCGTAGGCCTCAATGTGATCCAAAGAAGCTCTTCTCAGTTTCCCCAAAGACAGTGTTAATGGACTGCTCCACGAAACATAAGTGTAACTCTGTGAGATGAATTCACACATCACCAAGAAGTTTCTAAGAAAGCTTCTTTCTAGTTTTCATCTGGATATTTCCTTTGTCACTGTAATGTTCATTGCGCTATGAAGTATCTAATTGCAGATCTCCAGAAAACTGTGTTAACAAACTGATCACTGAAGAGAAACGTGAAACTTTGTGAGTTGCATTCACACATGGTAATGCAGTTTCTCAGAAAGCTTCTCTTTAGTTATTATGTGAGGACATTTCCTTTATCACCATGGGACCCTATAGGCTCCCAAATATCACTTTGCAGATTAGACGAGAAGAGTGTTAGCAAACTTCTTCTTGAGGCAGAGGTTGTAACTCTGTGAGATGAACTCACAGATCAGAAAGAAGTTTCTCAGAAAGCTTCTTTCACGTTTTGAACGGATGAAATTTCCTTTATCAGCGTAGGCCTCAATGTGGTCCAAAGAAGCCCTTCTCAGTTTCCCCAAAGACAGTGTTAATGGACTGTTCCACGAAACATAAGTGTAACTCTGTGAGATGAATTCACACATCAACAAGAAGTTTCTAAGAAAGCTTCCTTCTAGTTGTCACTGTGGATATTTCCTTTGTCACTGTAATGTTCATTGCGCTATGAAGTATCTAAATGCAGATTTCCAGAAAACTGTGCTAACAAACTGATCACTGAAGAGAAACGTGTAACTCTGTGAGTTGCATTCACACATGGTAATGCAGTTTCTCAGAAAGCTTCTCTTTAGTTATTATGTGAGGACATTTCCTTTAACACCATGGGCCCCTATAGGCTCCCAAATATCACTTTGCGGATTAGACGAGAAGAGTGTTAGCAAACTTCTTCTTGAGGCAGAGGTTGTAACTCTGTGAGATGAACTCACAGATCAGAAAGAAGTTTCTCAGAAAGCTTCTTTCACGTTTAGAACGGATGAAATTTCCTTTATCAGCGTAGGCCTCAATGTAGTCCAAAGAAGCCCTTCTCAGTTTCCCCAAAGACAGTGTTAATGGACTGTTCCACGAAACATAAGTGTAACTCTATGAGATGAATTCACACATCAACAAGAAGTTTCTAAGAAAGCTTCCTTCTAGTTTTCACTGTGGATATTTCCTTTGTCACTGTAATGTTCATTGCGCTATGAAGTATCTAATTGCGGATCTCCAGAAAACTATGCTAACAAACTGATCACTGAAGAGAAACGTGTAACTCTGTGAGTTGCATTCACACATGGCAATGCAGTTTCTCAGAATGCTTCTCTTTAGTTATTATGTGAGGATATTTCCTTTATCACCATGGGCCCCAATAGGCTGCCAAATATCACTTTGCAGATTCCACGAAAAGAGTGTTAGCAAACTGCTTCTTGAGGCAGAGATTGTAACTCTGTGAGATGAACTCACAGATCAGAAAGAAGTTTCTCAGTAAGCTTCTTTCTCATTTTTATTGGAAGATGTTTCCCTTGGCCCCATTGTTTTCAAAGGGTTCGGGAATATCTGTTCTCAGATTCCACACAAATAGGGCTAGGCCACGGCCCCACGAAATACAGCTGCAACTTAGTGAGTTGAATTCACACATCACAAAGCGGTTTCTCAGAAAGCTTCTTTCTTTAGTAAGACGAAGTTATTTGTGGTCTTGGAGCGCCACCGTGTGTCCTATTGCAGATTCTGCGAAAACTCTCCTAGCAAGTTTCTCAGTGGAAACAATGATGGACATCTGTGGGCTGAAATCACCCACAACAAAGAAGTTTCTGAGAAGGCTTCTCTGCAGGTTTCTCTGAGGATAGTTCCTTATTCAGCATGCGATTCAACGATATCCAAGACATCACATCTGAGATTCCTCAAATGAGTGCTAGGAAACTCCCCCGAGAAAGGGTGATAGAACACTGTGAAATGAATTCACATATCACAAAGCAGTTTCTCAGAAAGCTTGGTTCTGCTTTCTCTTGGAGGATATTTCTTCTTCCTTCTATTCTTCAAAGCTATCTGAAATATCACTTCTCGGAATCCACGGAAACAGTCCTAAGAAACGGCTGCAAAAACAATGGCGTAACTCTGTGAGTTGCATTCACACATGGCAGTGCAGTTTCTCAGAAAGCTTCTCTTTAGTTATTATGTGAGGATATTTCCTTTATCACCATGGGCCCCTATAGGCTCCCAAATATCACTTTGCAGATTAGACGAGAAGAGTGTTAGCAAATTTCTTCTTGAGGCAGAGGTTGTAACTCTGTGAGATGAACTCACAAATCAGAAAGAAGTTTCTCAGAAAGCTTCTTTCACGTTTTGAACGGATGAAATTTCCTTTATCAGCGTAGGCCTCAATGTGATCCAAAGAAGCCCTTCTCAGTTTCCCCAAAGACAGTGTTAATGGACTGCTCACCGAAACATAAGTGTAACTCTGTGAGATGAATTCACACATCACCAAGAAGTTTCTATGAAAGCTTCTTTCTAGTTTTCATCTCTGGATATTTCCTTTGTCACTGTAATGTTCATTGCGCTATGAAGTATCTAATTGCAGATCCCCAGAAAACTATGCTAACAAACTGATCACTGAAGAGAAACGTGTAACTCTGTGAGTTGCATTCACACATGGCAATGCAGTTTCTCAGAATGCTTCTCTTTAGTTATTATGTGAGGATATTTCCTTTATCACCATGGGCCCCAATAGGCTGCCAAATATCACTTTGCAGATTCCACGAAAAGAGTGTTAGCAAACTGCTTCTTGAGGCAGAGATTGTAACTCTGTGAGATGAACTCACAGATCAGAAAGAAGTTTCTCAGAAAGCTTCTTTCACGTTTTGAACGGATGAAATTTCCTTTATCAGCGTAGGCCTCAATGTGGTCCAAAGAAGCCCTTCTCAGTTTCCCCAAAGACAGTGTTAATGGACTGTTCCACGAAACATAAGTGTAACTCTGTGAGATGAATTCACACATCAACAAGAAGTTTCTAAGAAAGCTTCCTTCTAGTTTTCACTGTGGATATTTCCTTTGTCACTGTAATGTTCATTGCGCTATGAAGTATCTAATTGCAGATTTCCAGAAAACTGTGCTAACAAACTGATCACTGAAGAGAAACGTGTAACTTTGTGAGTTGCATTCACACATGGTAATGCAGTTTCTCAGAAAGCTTCTCTTTAGTTATTATGTGAGGATATTTCCTTTATCACCATGGGCCCCTATAGGCTCCCAAATATCACTTTGCAGATTCCACGAAAAGAGTGTTAGCAAACTGCTTCTTGAGGCAGAGATTGTAACTCTGTGAGATGAACTCACAGATCAGAAAGAAGTTTCTCAGAAAGCTTCTTTCACGTTTTGAACGGATGAAATTTCCTTTATCAGCGTAGGCCTCAATGTGATCCAAAGAAGCTCTTCTCAGTTTCCCCAAAGACAGTGTTAATGGACTGCTCCACGAAACATAAGTGTAACTCTGTGAGATGAATTCACACATCACCAAGAAGTTTCTAAGAAAGCTTCTTTCTAGTTTTCATCTGGATATTTCCTTTGTCACTGTAATGTTCATTGCGCTATGAAGTATCTAATTGCAGATCTCCAGAAAACTGTGTTAACAAACTGATCACTGAAGAGAAACGTGAAACTTTGTGAGTTGCATTCACACATGGTAATGCAGTTTCTCAGAAAGCTTCTCTTTAGTTATTATGTGAGGACATTTCCTTTATCACCATGGGACCCTATAGGCTCCCAAATATCACTTTGCAGATTAGACGAGAAGAGTGTTAGCAAACTTCTTCTTGAGGCAGAGGTTGTAACTCTGTGAGATGAACTCACAGATCAGAAAGAAGTTTCTCAGAAAGCTTCTTTCACGTTTTGAACGGATGAAATTTCCTTTATCAGCGTAGGCCTCAATGTGGTCCAAAGAAGCCCTTCTCAGTTTCCCCAAAGACAGTGTTAATGGACTGTTCCACGAAACATAAGTGTAACTCTGTGAGATGAATTCACACATCAACAAGAAGTTTCTAAGAAAGCTTCCTTCTAGTTGTCACTGTGGATATTTCCTTTGTCACTGTAATGTTCATTGCGCTATGAAGTATCTAAATGCAGATTTCCAGAAAACTGTGCTAACAAACTGATCACTGAAGAGAAACGTGTAACTCTGTGAGTTGCATTCACACATGGTAATGCAGTTTCTCAGAAAGCTTCTCTTTAGTTATTATGTGAGGACATTTCCTTTAACACCATGGGCCCCTATAGGCTCCCAAATATCACTTTGCGGATTAGACGAGAAGAGTGTTAGCAAACTTCTTCTTGAGGCAGAGGTTGTAACTCTGTGAGATGAACTCACAGATCAGAAAGAAGTTTCTCAGAAAGCTTCTTTCACGTTTAGAACAGATGAAATTTCCTTTATCAGCGTAGGCCTCAATGTGGTCCAAAGAAGCCCTTCTCAGTTTGCCCAAAGACAGTGTTAATGGACTGTTCCACGAAACATAAGTGTAACTCTATGAGATGAATTCACACATCAACAAGAAGTTTCTAAGAAAGCTTCCTTCTAGTTTTCACTGTGGATATTTCCTTTGTCACTGTAATGTTCATTGCGCTATGAAGTATCTAATTGCGGATCTCCAGAAAACTATGCTAACAAACTGATCACTGAAGAGAAACGTGTAACTCTGTGAGTTGCATTCACACATGGCAATGCAGTTTCTCAGAATGCTTCTCTTTAGTTATTATGTGAGGATATTTCCTTTATCACCATGGGTCCCAATAGGCTGCCAAATATCACTTTGCAGATTCCACGAAAAGAGTGTTAGCAAACTGCTTCTTGAGGCAGAGATTGTAACTCTGTGAGATGAACTCACAGATCAGAAAGAAGTTTCTCAGTAAGCTTCTTTCTCATTTTTATTGGAAGATGTTTCCCTTGGCCCCATTGTTTTCAAAGGGTTCGGGAATATCTGTTCTCAGATTCCACACAAATAGGGCTAGGCCACGGCCCCACGAAATACAGCTGCAACTTAGTGAGTTGAATTCACACATCACAAAGCGGTTTCTCAGAAAGCTTCTTTCTTTAGTAAGACGAAGTTATTTGTGGTCTTGGAGCGCCACCGTGTGTCCTATTGCAGATTCTGCGAAAACTCTCCTAGCAAGTTTCTCAGTGGAAACAATGATGGACATCTGTGGGCTGAAATCACCCACAACAAAGAAGTTTCTGAGAAGGCTTCTCTGCAGGTTTCTCTGAGGATAGTTCCTTATTCAGCATGCGATTCAACGATATCCAAGACATCACATCTGAGATTCCTCAAATGAGTGCTAGGAAACTCCCCCGAGAAAGGGTGATAGAACACTGTGAAATGAATTCACATATCACAAAGCAGTTTCTCAGAAAGCTTGGTTCTGCTTTCTCTTGGAGGATATTTCTTCTTCCTTCTATTCTTCAAAGCTATCTGAAATATCACTTCTCGGAATCCACGGAAACAGTCCTAAGAAACGGCTGCAAAAACAATGGCGTAACTCTGTGAGTTGCATTCACACATGGCAGTGCAGTTTCTCAGAAAGCTTCTCTTTAGTTATTATGTGAGGATATTTCCTTTATCACCATGGGCCCCTATAGGCTCCCAAATATCACTTTGCAGATTAGACGAGAAGAGTGTTAGCAAACTTCTTCTTGAGGCAGAGGTTGTAACTCTGTGAGATGAACTCACAAATCAGAAAGAAGTTTCTCAGAAAGCTTCTTTCACGTTTTGAACGGATGAAATTTCCTTTATCAGCGTAGGCCTCAATGTGATCCAAAGAAGCCCTTCTCAGTTTCCCCAAAGACAGTGTTAATGGACTGCTCACCGAAACATAAGTGTAACTCTGTGAGATGAATTCACACATCACCAAGAAGTTTCTATGAAAGCTTCTTTCTAGTTTTCATCTCTGGATATTTCCTTTGTCACTGTAATGTTCATTGCGCTATGAAGTATCTAATTGCAGATCCCCAGAAAACTATGCTAACAAACTGATCACTGAAGAGAAACGTGTAACTCTGTGAGTTGCATTCACACATGGCAATGCAGTTTCTCAGAATGCTTCTCTTTAGTTATTATGTGAGGATATTTCCTTTATCACCATGGGCCCCAATAGGCTGCCAAATATCACTTTGCAGATTCCACGAAAAGAGTGTTAGCAAACTGCTTCTTGAGGCAGAGATTGTAACTCTGTGAGATGAACTCACAGATCAGAAAGAAGTTTCTCAGAAAGCTTCTTTCACGTTTTGAACGGATGAAATTTCCTTTATCAGCGTAGGCCTCAATGTGGTCCAAAGAAGCCCTTCTCAGTTTCCCCAAAGACAGTGTTAATGGACTGTTCCACGAAACATAAGTGTAACTCTGTGAGATGAATTCACACATCAACAAGAAGTTTCTAAGAAAGCTTCCTTCTAGTTTTCACTGTGGATATTTCCTTTGTCACTGTAATGTTCATTGCGCTATGAAGTATCTAATTGCAGATTTCCAGAAAACTGTGCTAACAAACTGATCACTGAAGAGAAACGTGTAACTTTGTGAGTTGCATTCACACATGGTAATGCAGTTTCTCAGAAAGCTTCTCTTTAGTTATTATGTGAGGATATTTCCTTTATCACCATGGGCCCCTATAGGCTCCCAAATATCACTTTGCAGATTCCACGAAAAGAGTGTTAGCAAACTGCTTCTTGAGGCAGAGATTGTAACTCTGTGAGATGAACTCACAGATCAGAAAGAAGTTTCTCAGAAAGCTTCTTTCACGTTTTGAACGGATGAAATTTCCTTTATCAGCGTAGGCCTCAATGTGATCCAAAGAAGCTCTTCTCAGTTTCCCCAAAGACAGTGTTAATGGACTGCTCCACGAAACATAAGTGTAACTCTGTGAGATGAATTCACACATCACCAAGAAGTTTCTAAGAAAGCTTCTTTCTAGTTTTCATCTGGATATTTCCTTTGTCACTGTAATGTTCATTGCGCTATGAAGTATCTAATTGCAGATCTCCAGAAAACTGTGTTAACAAACTGATCACTGAAGAGAAACGTGAAACTTTGTGAGTTGCATTCACACATGGTAATGCAGTTTCTCAGAAAGCTTCTCTTTAGTTATTATGTGAGGACATTTCCTTTATCACCATGGGACCCTATAGGCTCCCAAATATCACTTTGCAGATTAGACGAGAAGAGTGTTAGCAAACTTCTTCTTGAGGCAGAGGTTGTAACTCTGTGAGATGAACTCACAGATCAGAAAGAAGTTTCTCAGAAAGCTTCTTTCACGTTTTGAACGGATGAAATTTCCTTTATCAGCGTAGGCCTCAATGTGGTCCAAAGAAGCCCTTCTCAGTTTCCCCAAAGACAGTGTTAATGGACTGTTCCACGAAACATAAGTGTAACTCTGTGAGATGAATTCACACATCAACAAGAAGTTTCTAAGAAAGCTTCCTTCTAGTTGTCACTGTGGATATTTCCTTTGTCACTGTAATGTTCATTGCGCTATGAAGTATCTAAATGCAGATTTCCAGAAAACTGTGCTAACAAACTGATCACTGAAGAGAAACGTGTAACTCTGTGAGTTGCATTCACACATGGTAATGCAGTTTCTCAGAAAGCTTCTCTTTAGTTATTATGTGAGGACATTTCCTTTAACACCATGGGCCCCTATAGGCTCCCAAATATCACTTTGCAGATTCCACGAAAAGAGTGTTAGCAAACTGCTTCTTGAGGCAGAGATTGTAACTCTGTGAGATGAACTCACAGATCAGAAAGAAGTTTCTCAGTAAGCTTCTTTCTCATTTTTATTGGAAGATGTTTCCCTTGGCCCCATTGTTTTCAAAGGGTTCGGGAATATCTGTTCTCAGATTCCACACAAATAGGGCTAGGCCACGGCCCCACGAAATACAGCTGCAACTTAGTGAGTTGAATTCACACATCACAAAGCGGTTTCTCAGAAAGCTTCTTTCTTTAGTAAGACGAAGTTATTTGTGGTCTTGGAGCGCCACCGTGTGTCCTATTGCAGATTCTGCGAAAACTCTCCTAGCAAGTTTCTCAGTGGAAACAATGATGGACATCTGTGGGCTGAAATCACCCACAACAAAGAAGTTTCTGAGAAGGCTTCTCTGCAGGTTTCTCTGAGGATAGTTCCTTATTCAGCATGCGATTCAACGATATCCAAGACATCACATCTGAGATTCCTGAAATGAGTGCTAGGAAACTCCCCCGAGAAAGGGTGATAGAACACTGTGAAATGAATTCACATATCACAAAGCAGTTTCTCAGAAAGCTTGGTTCTGCTTTCTCTTGGAGGATATTTCTTCTTCCTTCTATTCTTCAAAGCTATCTGAAATATCACTTCTCGGAATCCACGGAAACAGTCCTAAGAAACGGCTGCAAAAACAATGGCGTAACTCTGTGAGTTGCATTCACACATGGCAGTGCAGTTTCTCAGAAAGCTTCTCTTTAGTTATTATGTGAGGATATTTCCTTTATCACCATGGGCCCCTATAGGCTCCCAAATATCACTTTGCAGATTAGACGAGAAGAGTGTTAGCAAACTTCTTCTTGAGGCAGAGGTTGTAACTCTGTGAGATGAACTCACAAATCAGAAAGAAGTTTCTCAGAAAGCTTCTTTCACGTTTTGAACGGATGAAATTTCCTTTATCAGCGTAGGCCTCAATGTGATCCAAAGAAGCCCTTCTCAGTTTCCCCAAAGACAGTGTTAATGGACTGCTCACCGAAACATAAGTGTAACTCTGTGAGATGAATTCACACATCACCAAGAAGTTTCTATGAAAGCTTCTTTCTAGTTTTCATCTCTGGATATTTCCTTTGTCACTGTAATGTTCATTGCGCTATGAAGTATCTAATTGCAGATCCCCAGAAAACTATGCTAACAAACTGATCACTGAAGAGAAACGTGTAACTCTGTGAGTTGCATTCACACATGGCAATGCAGTTTCTCAGAATGCTTCTCTTTAGTTATTATGTGAGGATATTTCCTTTATCACCATGGGCCCCAATAGGCTGCCAAATATCACTTTGCAGATTCCACGAAAAGAGTGTTAGCAAACTGCTTCTTGAGGCAGAGATTGTAACTCTGTGAGATGAACTCACAGATCAGAAAGAAGTTTCTCAGAAAGCTTCTTTCACGTTTTGAACGGATGAAATTTCCTTTATCAGCGTAGGCCTCAATGTGGTCCAAAGAAGCCCTTCTCAGTTTCCCCAAAGACAGTGTTAATGGACTGTTCCACGAAACATAAGTGTAACTCTGTGAGATGAATTCACACATCAACAAGAAGTTTCTAAGAAAGCTTCCTTCTAGTTTTCACTGTGGATATTTCCTTTGTCACTGTAATGTTCATTGCGCTATGAAGTATCTAATTGCAGATTTCCAGAAAACTGTGCTAACAAACTGATCACTGAAGAGAAACGTGTAACTTTGTGAGTTGCATTCACACATGGTAATGCAGTTTCTCAGAAAGCTTCTCTTTAGTTATTATGTGAGGATATTTCCTTTATCACCATGGGCCCCTATAGGCTCCCAAATATCACTTTGCAGATTCCACGAAAAGAGTGTTAGCAAACTGCTTCTTGAGGCAGAGATTGTAACTCTGTGAGATGAACTCACAGATCAGAAAGAAGTTTCTCAGAAAGCTTCTTTCACGTTTTGAACGGATGAAATTTCCTTTATCAGCGTAGGCCTCAATGTGATCCAAAGAAGCTCTTCTCAGTTTCCCCAAAGACAGTGTTAATGGACTGCTCCACGAAACATAAGTGTAACTCTGTGAGATGAATTCACACATCACCAAGAAGTTTCTAAGAAAGCTTCTTTCTAGTTTTCATCTGGATATTTCCTTTGTCACTGTAATGTTCATTGCGCTATGAAGTATCTAATTGCAGATCTCCAGAAAACTGTGTTAACAAACTGATCACTGAAGAGAAACGTGAAACTTTGTGAGTTGCATTCACACATGGTAATGCAGTTTCTCAGAAAGCTTCTCTTTAGTTATTATGTGAGGACATTTCCTTTATCACCATGGGACCCTATAGGCTCCCAAATATCACTTTGCAGATTAGACGAGAAGAGTGTTAGCAAACTTCTTCTTGAGGCAGAGGTTGTAACTCTGTGAGATGAACTCACAGATCAGAAAGAAGTTTCTCAGAAAGCTTCTTTCACGTTTTGAACGGATGAAATTTCCTTTATCAGCGTAGGCCTCAATGTGGTCCAAAGAAGCCCTTCTCAGTTTCCCCAAAGACAGTGTTAATGGACTGTTCCACGAAACATAAGTGTAACTCTGTGAGATGAATTCACACATCAACAAGAAGTTTCTAAGAAAGCTTCCTTCTAGTTGTCACTGTGGATATTTCCTTTGTCACTGTAATGTTCATTGCGCTATGAAGTATCTAAATGCAGATTTCCAGAAAACTGTGCTAACAAACTGATCACTGAAGAGAAACGTGTAACTCTGTGAGTTGCATTCACACATGGTAATGCAGTTTCTCAGAAAGCTTCTCTTTAGTTATTATGTGAGGACATTTCCTTTAACACCATGGGCCCCTGTAGGCTCCCAAATATCACTTTGCGGATTAGACGAGAAGAGTGTTAGCAAACTTCTTCTTGAGGCAGAGGTTGTAACTCTGTGAGATGAACTCACAGATCAGAAAGAAGTTTCTCAGAAAGCTTCTTTCACGTTTAGAACGGATGAAATTTCCTTTATCAGCGTAGGCCTCAATGTGGTCCAAAGAAGCCCTTCTCAGTTTCCCCAAAGACAGTGTTAATGGACTGTTCCACGAAACATAAGTGTAACTCTATGAGATGAATTCACACATCAACAAGAAGTTTCTAAGAAAGCTTCCTTCTAGTTTTCACTGTGGATATTTCCTTTGTCACTGTAATGTTCATTGCGCTATGAAGTATCTAATTGCGGATCTCCAGAAAACTATGCTAACAAACTGATCACTGAAGAGAAACGTGTAACTCTGTGAGTTGCATTCACACATGGCAATGCAGTTTCTCAGAATGCTTCTCTTTAGTTATTATGTGAGGATATTTCCTTTATCACCATGGGCCCCAATAGGCTGCCAAATATCACTTTGCAGATTCCACGAAAAGAGTGTTAGCAAACTGCTTCTTGAGGCAGAGATTGTAACTCTGTGAGATGAACTCACAGATCAGAAAGAAGTTTCTCAGTAAGCTTCTTTCTCATTTTTATTGGAAGATGTTTCCCTTGGCCCCATTGTTTTCAAAGGGTTCGGGAATATCTGTTCTCAGATTCCACACAAATAGGGCTAGGCCACGGCCCCACGAAATACAGCTGCAACTTAGTGAGTTGAATTCACACATCACAAAGCGGTTTCTCAGAAAGCTTCTTTCTTTAGTAAGACGAAGTTATTTGTGGTCTTGGAGCGCCACCGTGTGTCCTATTGCAGATTCTGCGAAAACTCTCCTAGCAAGTTTCTCAGTGGAAACAATGATGGACATCTGTGGGCTGAAATCACCCACAACAAAGAAGTTTCTGAGAAGGCTTCTCTGCAGGTTTCTCTGAGGATAGTTCCTTATTCAGCATGCGATTCAACGATATCCAAGACATCACATCTGAGATTCCTCAAATGAGTGCTAGGAAACTCCCCCGAGAAAGGGTGATAGAACACTGTGAAATGAATTCACATATCACAAAGCAGTTTCTCAGAAAGCTTGGTTCTGCTTTCTCTTGGAGGATATTTCTTCTTCCTTCTATTCTTCAAAGCTATCTGAAATATCACTTCTCGGAATCCACGGAAACAGTCCTAAGAAACGGCTGCAAAAACAATGGCGTAACTCTGTGAGTTGCATTCACACATGGCAGTGCAGTTTCTCAGAAAGCTTCTCTTTAGTTATTATGTGAGGATATTTCCTTTATCACCATGGGCCCCTATAGGCTCCCAAATATCACTTTGCAGATTAGACGAGAAGAGTGTTAGCAAACTTCTTCTTGAGGCAGAGGTTGTAACTCTGTGAGATGAACTCACAAATCAGAAAGAAGTTTCTCAGAAAGCTTCTTTCACGTTTTGAACGGATGAAATTTCCTTTATCAGCGTAGGCCTCAATGTGATCCAAAGAAGCCCTTCTCAGTTTCCCCAAAGACAGTGTTAATGGACTGCTCACCGAAACATAAGTGTAACTCTGTGAGATGAATTCACACATCACCAAGAAGTTTCTATGAAAGCTTCTTTCTAGTTTTCATCTCTGGATATTTCCTTTGTCACTGTAATGTTCATTGCGCTATGAAGTATCTAATTGCAGATTCCCAGAAAACTATGCTAACAAACTGATCACTGAAGAGAAACGTGTAACTCTGTGAGTTGCATTCACACATGGCAATGCAGTTTCTCAGAATGCTTCTCTTTAGTTATTATGTGAGGATATTTCCTTTATCACCATGGGCCCCAATAGGCTGCCAAATATCACTTTGCAGATTCCACGAAAAGAGTGTTAGCAAACTGCTTCTTGAGGCAGAGATTGTAACTCTGTGAGATGAACTCACAGATCAGAAAGAAGTTTCTCAGAAAGCTTCATTCACGTTTTGAACGGATGAAATTTCCTTTATCAGCGTAGGCCTCAATGTGGTCCAAAGAAGCCCTTCTCAGTTTCCCCAAAGACAGTGTTAATGGACTGTTCCACGAAACATAAGTGTAACTCTGTGAGATGAATTCACACATCAACAAGAAGTTTCTAAGAAAGCTTCCTTCTAGTTTTCACTGTGGATATTTCCTTTGTCACTGTAATGTTCATTGCGCTATGAAGTATCTAATTGCAGATTTCCAGAAAACTGTGCTAACAAACTGATCACTGAAGAGAAACGTGTAACTTTGTGAGTTGCATTCACACATGGTAATGCAGTTTCTCAGAAAGCTTCTCTTTAGTTATTATGTGAGGATATTTCCTTTATCACCATGGGCCCCTATAGGCTCCCAAATATCACTTTGCAGATTCCACGAAAAGAGTGTTAGCAAACTGCTTCTTGAGGCAGAGATTGTAACTCTGTGAGATGAACTCACAGATCAGAAAGAAGTTTCTCAGAAAGCTTCTTTCACGTTTTGAACGGATGAAATTTCCTTTATCAGCGTAGGCCTCAATGTGATCCAAAGAAGCTCTTCTCAGTTTCCCCAAAGACAGTGTTAATGGACTGCTCCACGAAACATAAGTGTAACTCTGTGAGATGAATTCACACATCACCAAGAAGTTTCTAAGAAAGCTTCTTTCTAGTTTTCATCTGGATATTTCCTTTGTCACTGTAATGTTCATTGCGCTATGAAGTATCTAATTGCAGATCTCCAGAAAACTGTGTTAACAAACTGATCACTGAAGAGAAACGTGTAACTTTGTGAGTTGCATTCACACATGGTAATGCAGTTTCTCAGAAAGCTTCTCTTTAGTTATTATGTGAGGACATTTCCTTTATCACCATGGGACCCTATAGGCTCCCAAATATCACTTTGCAGATTAGACGAGAAGAGTGTTAGCAAACTTCTTCTTGAGGCAGAGGTTGTAACTCTGTGAGATGAACTCACAGATCAGAAAGAAGTTTCTCAGAAAGCTTCTTTCACGTTTTGAACGGATGAAATTTCCTTTATCAGCGTAGGCCTCAATGTGGTCCAAAGAAGCCCTTCTCAGTTTCCCCAAAGACAGTGTTAATGGACTGTTCCACGAAACATAAGTGTAACTCTGTGAGATGAATTCACACATCAACAAGAAGTTTCTAAGAAAGCTTCCTTCTAGTTGTCACTGTGGATATTTCCTTTGTCACTGTAATGTTCATTGCGCTATGAAGTATCTAAATGCAGATTTCCAGAAAACTGTGCTAACAAACTGATCACTGAAGAGAAACGTGTAACTCTGTGAGTTGCATTCACACATGGTAATGCAGTTTCTCAGAAAGCTTCTCTTTAGTTATTATGTGAGGACATTTCCTTTAACACCATGGGCCCCTATAGGCTCAAAATATCACTTTGCAGATTCCACGAAAAGAGTGTTAGCAAACTGCTTCTTGAGGCAGAGATTGTAACTCTGTGAGATGAACTCACAGATCAGAAAGAAGTTTCTCAGTAAGCTTCTTTCTCATTTTTATTGGAAGATGTTTCCCTTGGCCCCATTGTTTTCAAAGGGTTCGGGAATATCTGTTCTCAGATTCCACACAAATAGGGCTAGGCCACGGCCCCACGAAATACAGCTGCAACTTAGTGAGTTGAATTCACACATCACAAAGCGGTTTCTCAGAAAGCTTCTTTCTTTAGTAAGACGAAGTTATTTGTGGTCTTGGAGCGCCACCGTGTGTCCTATTGCAGATTCTGCGAAAACTCTCCTAGCAAGTTTCTCAGTGGAAACAATGATGGACATCTGTGGGCTGAAATCACCCACAACAAAGAAGTTTCTGAGAAGGCTTCTCTGCAGGTTTCTCTGAGGATAGTTCCTTATTCAGCATGCGATTCAACGATATCCAAGACATCACATCTGAGATTCCTGAAATGAGTGCTAGGAAACTCCCCCGAGAAAGGGTGATAGAACACTGTGAAATGAATTCACATATCACAAAGCAGTTTCTCAGAAAGCTTGGTTCTGCTTTCTCTTGGAGGATATTTCTTCTTCCTTCTATTCTTCAAAGCTATCTGAAATATCACTTCTCGGAATCCACGGAAACAGTCCTAAGAAACGGCTGCAAAAAACAATGGCGTAACTCTGTGAGTTGCATTCACACATGGCAGTGCAGTTTCTCAGAAAGCTTCTCTTTAGTTATTATGTGAGGATATTTCCTTTATCACCATGGGCCCCTATAGGCTCCCAAATATCACTTTGCAGATTAGACGAGAAGAGTGTTAGCAAACTTCTTCTTGAGGCAGAGGTTGTAACTCTGTGAGATGAACTCACAAATCAGAAAGAAGTTTCTCAGAAAGCTTCTTTCACGTTTTGAACGGATGAAATTTCCTTTATCAGCGTAGGCCTCAATGTGATCCAAAGAAGCCCTTCTCAGTTTCCCCAAAGACAGTGTTAATGGACTGCTCACCGAAACATAAGTGTAACTCTGTGAGATGAATTCACACATCACCAAGAAGTTTCTATGAAAGCTTCTTTCTAGTTTTCATCTCTGGATATTTCCTTTGTCACTGTAATGTTCATTGCGCTATGAAGTATCTAATTGCAGATTCCCAGAAAACTATGCTAACAAACTGATCACTGAAGAGAAACGTGTAACTCTGTGAGTTGCATTCACACATGGCAATGCAGTTTCTCAGAATGCTTCTCTTTAGTTATTATGTGAGGATATTTCCTTTATCACCATGGGCCCCAATAGGCTGCCAAATATCACTTTGCAGATTCCACGAAAAGAGTGTTAGCAAACTGCTTCTTGAGGCAGAGATTGTAACTCTGTGAGATGAACTCACAGATCAGAAAGAAGTTTCTCAGAAAGCTTCTTTCACGTTTTGAACGGATGAAATTTCCTTTATCAGCGTAGGCCTCAATGTGGTCCAAAGAAGCCCTTCTCAGTTTCCCCAAAGACAGTGTTAATGGACTGTTCCACGAAACATAAGTGTAACTCTGTGAGATGAATTCACACATCAACAAGAAGTTTCTAAGAAAGCTTCCTTCTAGTTTTCACTGTGGATATTTCCTTTGTCACTGTAATGTTCATTGCGCTATGAAGTATCTAATTGCAGATTTCCAGAAAACTGTGCTAACAAACTGATCACTGAAGAGAAACGTGTAACTTTGTGAGTTGCATTCACACATGGTAATGCAGTTTCTCAGAAAGCTTCTCTTTAGTTATTATGTGAGGATATTTCCTTTATCACCATGGGCCCCTATAGGCTCCCAAATATCACTTTGCAGATTCCACGAAAAGAGTGTTAGCAAACTGCTTCTTGAGGCAGAGATTGTAACTCTGTGAGATGAACTCACAGATCAGAAAGAAGTTTCTCAGAAAGCTTCTTTCACGTTTTGAACGGATGAAATTTCCTTTATCAGCGTAGGCCTCAATGTGATCCAAAGAAGCTCTTCTCAGTTTCCCCAAAGACAGTGTTAATGGACTGCTCCACGAAACATAAGTGTAACTCTGTGAGATGAATTCACACATCACCAAGAAGTTTCTAAGAAAGCTTCTTTCTAGTTTTCATCTGGATATTTCCTTTGTCACTGTAATGTTCATTGCGCTATGAAGTATCTAATTGCAGATCTCCAGAAAACTGTGTTAACAAACTGATCACTGAAGAGAAACGTGAAACTTTGTGAGTTGCATTCACACATGGTAATGCAGTTTCTCAGAAAGCTTCTCTTTAGTTATTATGTGAGGACATTTCCTTTATCACCATGGGACCCTATAGGCTCCCAAATATCACTTTGCAGATTAGACGAGAAGAGTGTTAGCAAACTTCTTCTTGAGGCAGAGGTTGTAACTCTGTGAGATGAACTCACAGATCAGAAAGAAGTTTCTCAGAAAGCTTCTTTCACGTTTTGAACGGATGAAATTTCCTTTATCAGCGTAGGCCTCAATGTGGTCCAAAGAAGCCCTTCTCAGTTTCCCCAAAGACAGTGTTAATGGACTGTTCCACGAAACATAAGTGTAACTCTGTGAGATGAATTCACACATCAACAAGAAGTTTCTAAGAAAGCTTCCTTCTAGTTGTCACTGTGGATATTTCCTTTGTCACTGTAATGTTCATTGCGCTATGAAGTATCTAAATGCAGATTTCCAGAAAACTGTGCTAACAAACTGATCACTGAAGAGAAACGTGTAACTCTGTGAGTTGCATTCACACATGGTAATGCAGTTTCTCAGAAAGCTTCTCTTTAGTTATTATGTGAGGACATTTCCTTTAACACCATGGGCCCCTGTAGGCTCCCAAATATCACTTTGCGGATTAGACGAGAAGAGTGTTAGCAAACTTCTTCTTGAGGCAGAGGTTGTAACTCTGTGAGATGAACTCACAGATCAGAAAGAAGTTTCTCAGAAAGCTTCTTTCACGTTTAGAACGGATGAAATTTCCTTTATCAGCGTAGGCCTCAATGTGGTCCAAAGAAGCCCTTCTCAGTTTCCCCAAAGACAGTGTTAATGGACTGTTCCACGAAACATAAGTGTAACTCTATGAGATGAATTCACACATCAACAAGAAGTTTCTAAGAAAGCTTCCTTCTAGTTTTCACTGTGGATATTTCCTTTGTCACTGTAATGTTCATTGCGCTATGAAGTATCTAATTGCGGATCTCCAGAAAACTATGCTAACAAACTGATCACTGAAGAGAAACGTGTAACTCTGTGAGTTGCATTCACACATGGCAATGCAGTTTCTCAGAATGCTTCTCTTTAGTTATTATGTGAGGATATTTCCTTTATCACCATGGGCCCCAATAGGCTGCCAAATATCACTTTGCAGATTCCACGAAAAGAGTGTTAGCAAACTGCTTCTTGAGGCAGAGATTGTAACTCTGTGAGATGAACTCACAGATCAGAAAGAAGTTTCTCAGTAAGCTTCTTTCTCATTTTTATTGGAAGATGTTTCCCTTGGCCCCATTGTTTTCAAAGGGTTCGGGAATATCTGTTCTGAGATTCCACACAAATAGGGCTAGGCCACGGCCCCACGAAATACAGCTGCAACTTAGTGAGTTGAATTCACACATCACAAAGCGGTTTCTCAGAAAGCTTCTTTCTTTAGTAAGACGAAGTTATTTGTGGTCTTGGAGCGCCACCGTGTGTCCTATTGCAGATTCTGCGAAAACTCTCCTAGCAAGTTTCTCAGTGGAAACAATGATGGACATCTGTGGGCTGAAATCACCCACAACAAAGAAGTTTCTGAGAAGGCTTCTCTGCAGGTTTCTCTGAGGATAGTTCCTTATTCAGCATGCGATTCAACGATATCCAAGACATCACATCTGAGATTCCTCAAATGAGTGCTAGGAAACTCCCCCGAGAAAGGGTGATAGAACACTGTGAAATGAATTCACATATCACAAAGCAGTTTCTCAGAAAGCTTGGTTCTGCTTTCTCTTGGAGGATATTTCTTCTTCCTTCTATTCTTCAAAGCTATCTGAAATATCACTTCTCGGAATCCACGGAAACAGTCCTAAGAAACGGCTGCAAAAACAATGGCGTAACTCTGTGAGTTGCATTCACACATGGCAGTGCAGTTTCTCAGAAAGCTTCTCTTTAGTTATTATGTGAGGATATTTCCTTTATCACCATGGGCCCCTATAGGCTCCCAAATATCACTTTGCAGATTAGACGAGAAGAGTGTTAGCAAACTTCTTCTTGAGGCAGAGGTTGTAACTCTGTGAGATGAACTCACAAATCAGAAAGAAGTTTCTCAGAAAGCTTCTTTCACGTTTTGAACGGATGAAATTTCCTTTATCAGCGTAGGCCTCAATGTGATCCAAAGAAGCCCTTCTCAGTTTCCCCAAAGACAGTGTTAATGGACTGCTCACCGAAACATAAGTGTAACTCTGTGAGATGAATTCACACATCACCAAGAAGTTTCTATGAAAGCTTCTTTCTAGTTTTCATCTCTGGATATTTCCTTTGTCACTGTAATGTTCATTGCGCTATGAAGTATCTAATTGCAGATCCCCAGAAAACTATGCTAACAAACTGATCACTGAAGAGAAACGTGTAACTCTGTGAGTTGCATTCACACATGGCAATGCAGTTTCTCAGAATGCTTCTCTTTAGTTATTATGTGAGGATATTTCCTTTATCACCATGGGCCCCAATAGGCTGCCAAATATCACTTTGCAGATTCCACGAAAAGAGTGTTAGCAAACTGCTTCTTGAGGCAGAGATTGTAACTCTGTGAGATGAACTCACAGATCAGAAAGAAGTTTCTCAGAAAGCTTCTTTCACGTTTTGAACGGATGAAATTTCCTTTATCAGCGTAGGCCTCAATGTGGTCCAAAGAAGCCCTTCTCAGTTTCCCCAAAGACAGTGTTAATGGACTGTTCCACGAAACATAAGTGTAACTCTGTGAGATGAATTCACACATCAACAAGAAGTTTCTAAGAAAGCTTCCTTCTAGTTTTCACTGTGGATATTTCCTTTGTCACTGTAATGTTCATTGCGCTATGAAGTATCTAATTGCAGATTTCCAGAAAACTGTGCTAACAAACTGATCACTGAAGAGAAACGTGTAACTTTGTGAGTTGCATTCACACATGGTAATGCAGTTTCTCAGAAAGCTTCTCTTTAGTTATTATGTGAGGATATTTCCTTTATCACCATGGGCCCCTATAGGCTCCCAAATATCACTTTGCAGATTCCACGAAAAGAGTGTTAGCAAACTGCTTCTTGAGGCAGAGATTGTAACTCTGTGAGATGAACTCACAGATCAGAAAGAAGTTTCTCAGAAAGCTTCTTTCACGTTTTGAACGGATGAAATTTCCTTTATCAGCGTAGGCCTCAATGTGATCCAAAGAAGCTCTTCTCAGTTTCCCCAAAGACAGTGTTAATGGACTGCTCCACGAAACATAAGTGTAACTCTGTGAGATGAATTCACACATCACCAAGAAGTTTCTAAGAAAGCTTCTTTCTAGTTTTCATCTGGATATTTCCTTTATCACTGTAATGTTCATTGCGCTATGAAGTATCTAATTGCAGATCTCCAGAAAACTATGCTAACAAACTGATCACTGAAGAGAAACGTGTAACTCTGTGAGTTGCATTCACACATGGCAATGCAGTTTCTCAGAATGCTTCTCTTTAGTTATTATGTGAGGATATTTCCTTTATCACCATGGGCCCCAATAGGCTGCCAAATATCACTTTGCAGATTCCACGAAAAGAGTGTTAGCAAACTGCTTCTTGAGGCAGAGATTGTAACTCTGTGAGATGAACTCACAGATCAGAAAGAAGTTTCTCAGTAAGCTTCTTTCTCATTTTTATTGGAAGATGTTTCCCTTGGCCCCATTGTTTTCAAAGGGTTCGGGAATATCTGTTCTCAGATTCCACACAAATAGGGCTAGGCCACGGCCCCACGAAATACAGCTGCAACTTAGTGAGTTGAATTCACACATCACAAAGCGGTTTCTCAGAAAGCTTCTTTCTTTAGTAAGACGAAGTTATTTGTGGTCTTGGAGCGCCACCGTGTGTCCTATTGCAGATTCTGCGAAAACTCTCCTAGCAAGTTTCTCAGTGGAAACAATGATGGACATCTGTGGGCTGAAATCACCCACAACAAAGAAGTTTCTGAGAAGGCTTCTCTGCAGGTTTCTCTGAGGATAGTTCCTTATTCAGCATGCGATTCAACGATATCCAAGACATCACATCTGAGATTCCTCAAATGAGTGCTAGGAAACTCCCCCGAGAAAGGGTGATAGAACACTGTGAAATGAATTCACATATCACAAAGCAGTTTCTCAGAAAGCTTGGTTCTGCTTTCTCTTGGAGGATATTTCTTCTTCCTTCTATTCTTCAAAGCTATCTGAAATATCACTTCTCGGAATCCACGGAAACAGTCCTAAGAAACGGCTGCAAAAACAATGGCGTAACTCTGTGAGTTGCATTCACACATGGCAGTGCAGTTTCTCAGAAAGCTTCTCTTTAGTTATTATGTGAGGATATTTCCTTTATCACCATGGGCCCCTATAGGCTCCCAAATATCACTTTGCAGATTAGACGAGAAGAGTGTTAGCAAACTTCTTCTTGAGGCAGAGGTTGTAACTCTGTGAGATGAACTCACAAATCAGAAAGAAGTTTCTCAGAAAGCTTCTTTCACGTTTTGAACGGATGAAATTTCCTTTATCAGCGTAGGCCTCAATGTGATCCAAAGAAGCCCTTCTCAGTTTCCCCAAAGACAGTGTTAATGGACTGCTCACCGAAACATAAGTGTAACTCTGTGAGATGAATTCACACATCACCAAGAAGTTTCTATGAAAGCTTCTTTCTAGTTTTCATCTCTGGATATTTCCTTTGTCACTGTAATGTTCATTGCGCTATGAAGTATCTAATTGCAGATCCCCAGAAAACTATGCTAACAAACTGATCACTGAAGAGAAACGTGTAACTCTGTGAGTTGCATTCACACATGGCAATGCAGTTTCTCAGAATGCTTCTCTTTAGTTATTATGTGAGGATATTTCCTTTATCACCATGGGCCCCAATAGGCTGCCAAATATCACTTTGCAGATTCCACGAAAAGAGTGTTAGCAAACTGCTTCTTGAGGCAGAGATTGTAACTCTGTGAGATGAACTCACAGATCAGAAAGAAGTTTCTCAGAAAGCTTCTTTCACGTTTTGAACGGATGAAATTTCCTTTATCAGCGTAGGCCTCAATGTGGTCCAAAGAAGCCCTTCTCAGTTTCCCCAAAGACAGTGTTAATGGACTGTTCCACGAAACATAAGTGTAACTCTGTGAGATGAATTCACACATCAACAAGAAGTTTCTAAGAAAGCTTCCTTCTAGTTTTCACTGTGGATATTTCCTTTGTCACTGTAATGTTCATTGCGCTATGAAGTATCTAATTGCAGATTTCCAGAAAACTGTGCTAACAAACTGATCACTGAAGAGAAACGTGTAACTTTGTGAGTTGCATTCACACATGGTAATGCAGTTTCTCAGAAAGCTTCTCTTTAGTTATTATGTGAGGATATTTCCTTTATCACCATGGGCCCCTATAGGCTCCCAAATATCACTTTGCAGATTCCACGAAAAGAGTGTTAGCAAACTGCTTCTTGAGGCAGAGATTGTAACTCTGTGAGATGAACTCACAGATCAGAAAGAAGTTTCTCAGAAAGCTTCTTTCACGTTTTGAACGGATGAAATTTCCTTTATCAGCGTAGGCCTCAATGTGATCCAAAGAAGCTCTTCTCAGTTTCCCCAAAGACAGTGTTAATGGACTGCTCCACGAAACATAAGTGTAACTCTGTGAGATGAATTCACACATCACCAAGAAGTTTCTAAGAAAGCTTCTTTCTAGTTTTCATCTGGATATTTCCTTTGTCACTGTAATGTTCATTGCGCTATGAAGTATCTAATTGCAGATCTCCAGAAAACTATGCTAACAAACTGATCACTGAAGAGAAACGTGTAACTCTGTGAGTTGCATTCACACATGGCAATGCAGTTTCTCAGAATGCTTCTCTTTAGTTATTATGTGAGGATATTTCCTTTATCACCATGGGCCCCAATAGGCTGCCAAATATCACTTTGCAGATTCCACGAAAAGAGTGTTAGCAAACTGCTTCTTGAGGCAGAGATTGTAACTCTGTGAGATGAACTCACAGATCAGAAAGAAGTTTCTCAGAAAGCTTCTTTCACGTTTTGAACGGATGAAATTTCCTTTATCAGCGTAGGCCTCAATGTGGTCCAAAGAAGCCCTTCTCAGTTTCCCCAAAGACAGTGTTAATGGACTGTTCCACGAATCATAAGTGTAACTCTGTGAGATGAATTCACACATCAACAAGAAGTTTCTAAGAAAGCTTCCTTCTAGTTTTCACTGTGGATATTTCCTTTGTCACTGTAATGTTCATTGCGCTATGAAGTATCTAATTGCAGATTTCCAGAAAACTGTGCTAACAAACTGATCACTGAAGAGAAACGTGTAACTTTGTGAGTTGCATTCACACATGGTAATGCAGTTTCTCAGAAAGCTTCTCTTTAGTTATTATATGAGGATATTTCCTTTATCACCATGGGCCCCTATAGGCTCCCAAATATCACTTTGCAGATTCCACGAAAAGAGTGTTAGCAAACTGCTTCTTGAGGCAGAGATTGTAACTCTGTGAGATGAACTCACAGATCAGAAAGAAGTTTCTCAGAAAGCTTCTTTCACGTTTTGAACGGATGAAATTTCCTTTATCAGCGTAGGCCTCAATGTGATCCAAAGAAGCTCTTCTCAGTTTCCCCAAAGACAGTGTTAATGGACTGCTCCACGAAACGTAAGTGTAACTCTGTGAGATGAATTCACACATCACCAAGAAGTTTCTAAGAAAGCTTCTTTCTAGTTTTCATCTGGATATTTCCTTTGTCACTGTAATGTTCATTGCGCTATGAAGTATCTAATTGCAGATTTCCAGAAAACTGTGCTAACAAACTGATCACTGAAGAGAAACGTGTAACTTTGTGAGTTGCATTCACACATGGTAATGCAGTTTCTCAGAAAGCTTCTCTTTAGTTATTATATGAGGATATTTCCTTTATCACCATGGGCCCCTATAGGCTCCCAAATATCACTTTGCAGATTCCACGAAAAGAGTGTTAGCAAACTGCTTCTTGAGGCAGAGATTGTAACTCTGTGAGATGAACTCACAGATCAGAAAGAAGTTTCTCAGAAAGCTTCTTTCACGTTTTGAACGGATGAAATTTCCTTTATCAGCGTAGGCCTCAATGTGATCCAAAGAAGCTCTTCTCAGTTTCCCCAAAGACAGTGTTAATGGACTGCTCCACGAAACATAAGTGTAACTCTGTGAGATGAATTCACACATCACCAAGAAGTTTCTAAGAAAGCTTCTTTCTAGTTTTCATCTGGATATTTCCTTTGTCACTGTAATGTTCATTGCGCTATGAAGTATCTAATTGCAGATCTCCAGAAAACTGTGTTAACAAACTGATCACTGAAGAGAAACGTGAAACTTTGTGAGTTGCATTCACACATGGTAATGCAGTTTCTCAGAAAGCTTCTCTTTAGTTATTATGTGAGGACATTTCCTTTATCACCATGGGACCCTATAGGCTCCCAAATATCACTTTGCAGATTAGACGAGAAGAGTGTTAGCAAACTTCTTCTTGAGGCAGAGGTTGTAACTCTGTGAGATGAACTCACAGATCAGAAAGAAGTTTCTCAGAAAGCTTCTTTCACGTTTAGAACGGATGAAATTTCCTTTATCAGCGTAGGCCTCAATGTGGTCCAAAGAAGCCCTTCTCAGTTTCCCCAAAGACAGTGTTATTGGACTGTTCCACGAAACATAAGTGTAACTCTATGAGATGAATTCACACATCAACAAGAAGTTTCTAAGAAAGCTTCCTTCTAGTTTTCACTGTGGATATTTCCTTTGTCACTGTAATGTTCATTGCGCTATGAAGTATCTAATTGCGGATCTCCAGAAAACTATGCTAACAAACTGATCACTGAAGAGAAACGTGTAACTCTGTGAGTTGCATTCACACATGGCAATGCAGTTTCTCAGAATGCTTCTCTTTAGTTATTATGTGAGGATATTTCCTTTATCACCATGGGCCCCAATAGGCTGCCAAATATCACTTTGCAGATTCCACGAAAAGAGTGTTAGCAAACTGCTTCTTGAGGCAGAGATTGTAACTCTGTGAGATGAACTCACAGATCAGAAAGAAGTTTCTCAGTAAGCTTCTTTCTCATTTTTATTGGAAGATGTTTCCCTTGGCCCCATTGTTTTCAAAGGGTTCGGGAATATCTGTTCTCAGATTCCACACAAATAGGGCTAGGCCACGGCCCCACGAAATACAGCTGCAACTTAGTGAGTTGAATTCACACATCACAAAGCGGTTTCTCAGAAAGCTTCTTTCTTTAGTAAGACGAAGTTATTTGTGGTCTTGGAGCGCCACCGTGTGTCCTATTGCAGATTCTGCGAAAACTCTCCTAGCAAGTTTCTCAGTGGAAACAATGATGGACATCTGTGGGCTGAAATCACCCACAACAAAGAAGTTTCTGAGAAGGCTTCTCTGCAGGTTTCTCTGAGGATAGTTCCTTATTCAGCATGCGATTCAACGATATCCAAGACATCACATCTGAGATTCCTCAAATGAGTGCTAGGAAACTCCCCCGAGAAAGGGTGATAGAACACTGTGAAATGAATTCACATATCACAAAGCAGTTTCTCAGAAAGCTTGGTTCTGCTTTCTCTTGGAGGATATTTCTTCTTCCTTCTATTCTTCAAAGCTATCTGAAATATCACTTCTCAGAATCCACGGAAACAGTCCTAAGAAACGGCTGCAAAAACAATGGCGTAACTCTGTGAGTTGCATTCACACATGGCAGTGCAGTTTCTCAGAAAGCTTCTCTTTAGTTATTATGTGAGGATATTTCCTTTATCACCATGGGCCCCTATAGGCTCCCAAATATCACTTTGCAGATTAGACGAGAAGAGTGTTAGCAAACTTCTTCTTGAGGCAGAGGTTGTAACTCTGTGAGATGAACTCACAAATCAGAAAGAAGTTTCTCAGAAAGCTTCTTTCACATTTTGAACGGATGAAATTTCCTTTATCAGAGTAGGCCTCAATGTGATCCAAAGAAGCCCTTCTCAGTTTCCCCAAAGACAGTGTTAATGGACTGCTCACCGAAACATAAGTGTAACTCTGTGAGATGAATTCACACATCACCAAGAAGTTTCGATGAAAGCTTCTTTCTAGTTTTCATCTCTGGATATTTCCTTTGTCACTGTAATGTTCATTGCGCTATGAAGAATCTAATTGCAGATCCCCAGAAAACTATGCTAACAAACTGATCACTGAAGAGAAACGTGTAACTCTGTGAGTTGCATTCACACATGGCAATGCAGTTTCTCAGAATGCTTCTCTTTAGTTATTATGTGAGGATATTTCCTTTATCACCATGGGCCCCAATAGGCTGCCAAATATCACTTTGCAGATTCCACGAAAAGAGTGTTAGCAAACTGCTTCTTGAGGCAGAGATTGTAACTCTGTGAGATGAACTCACAGATCAGAAAGAAGTTTCTCAGAAAGCTTCTTTCACGTTTTGAACGGATGAAATTTCCTTTATCAGCGTAGGCCTCAATGTGGTCCAAAGAAGCCCTTCTCAGTTTCCCCAAAGACAGTGTTAATGGACTGTTCCACGAAACATAAGTGTAACTCTGTGAGATGAATTCACACATCAACAAGAAGTTTCCAAGAAAGCTTCCTTCTAGTTTTCACTGTGGATATTTCCTTTGTCACTGTAATGTTCATTGCGCTATGAAGTATCTAATTGCAGATTTCCAGAAAACTGTGCTAACAAACTGATCACTGAAGAGAAACGTGTAACTTTGTGAGTTGCATTCACACATGGTAATGCAGTTTCTCAGAAAGCTTCTCTTTAGTTATTATGTGAGGATATTTCCTTTATCACCATGGGCCCCTATAGGCTCCCAAATATCACTTTGCAGATTCCACGAAAAGAGTGTTAGCAAACTGCTTCTTGAGGCAGAGATTGTAACTCTGTGAGATGAACTCACAGATCAGAAAGAAGTTTCTCAGAAAGCTTCTTTCACGTTTTGAACGGATGAAATTTCCTTTATCAGCGTAGGCCTCAATGTGATCCAAAGAAGCTCTTCTCAGTTTCCCCAAAGACAATGTTAATGGACTGCTCCACGAAACATAAGTGTAACTCTGTGAGATGAATTCACACATCACCAAGAAGTTTCTAAGAAAGCTTCCTTCTAGTTTTCATCTGGATATTTCCTTTGTCACTGTAATGTTCATTGCGCTATGAAGTATCTAATTGCAGATCTACAGAAAACTATGCTAACAAACTGATCACTGAAGAGAAACGTGTAACTCTGTGAGTTGCATTCACACATGGCAATGCAGTTTCTCAGAATGCTTCTCTTTAGTTATTATGTGAGGATATTTCCTTTATCACCATGGGCCCCAATAGGCTGCCAAATATCACTTTGCAGATTCCACGAAAAGAGTGTTAGCAAACTGCTTCTTGAGGCAGAGATTGTAACTCTGTGAGATGAACTCACAGATCAGAAAGAAGTTTCTCAGAAAGCTTCTTTCACGTTTTGAACGGATGAAATTTCCTTTATCAGCGTAGGCCTCAATGTGGTCCAAAGAAGCCCTTCTCAGTTTCCCCAAAGACAGTGTTAATGGACTGTTCCACGAATCATAAGTGTAACTCTGTGAGATGAATTCACACATCAACAAGAAGTTTCTAAGAAAGCTTCCTTCTAGTTTTCACTGTGGATATTTCCTTTGTCACTGTAATGTTCATTGCGCTATGAAGTATCTAATTGCAGATTTCCAGAAAACTGTGCTAACAAACTGATCACTGAAGAGAAACGTGTAACTTTGTGAGTTGCATTCACACATGGTAATGCAGTTTCTCAGAAAGCTTCTCTTTAGTTATTATATGAGGATATTTCCTTTATCACCATGGGCCCCTATAGGCTCCCAAATATCACTTTGCAGATTCCACGAAAAGAGTGTTAGCAAACTGCTTCTTGAGGCAGAGATTGTAACTCTGTGAGATGAACTCACAGATCAGAAAGAAGTTTCTCAGAAAGCTTCTTTCACGTTTTGAACGGATGAAATTTCCTTTATCAGCGAAGGCCTCAATGTGATCCAAAGAAGCTCTTCTCAGTTTCCCCAAAGACAGTGTTAATGGACTGCTCCACGAAACATAAGTGTAACTCTGTGAGATGAATTCACACATCACCAAGAAGTTTCTAAGAAAGCTTCTTTCTAGTTTTCATCTGGATATTTCCTTTGTCACTGTAATGTTCATTGCGCTATGAAGTATCTAATTGCAGATCTCCAGAAAACTGTGTTAACAAACTGATCACTGAAGAGAAACGTGAAACTTTGTGAGTTGCATTCACACATGGTAATGCAGTTTCTCAGAAAGCTTCTCTTTAGTTATTATGTGAGGACATTTCCTTTATCACCATGGGACCCTATAGGCTCCCAAATATCACTTTGCAGATTAGACGAGAAGAGTGTTAGCAAACTTCTTCTTGAGGCAGAGGTTGTAACTCTGTGAGATGAACTCACAGATCAGAAAGAAGTTTCTCAGAAAGCTTCTTTCACGTTTTGAACGGATGAAATTTCCTTTATCAGCGTAGGCCTCAATGTGGTCCAAAGAAGCCCTTCTCAGTTTCCCCAAAGACAGTGTTAATGGACTGTTCCACGAAACATAAGTGTAACTCTGTGAGATGAATTCACACATCAACAAGAAGTTTCTAAGAAAGCTTCCTTCTAGTTGTCACTGTGGATATTTCCTTTGTCACTGTAATGTTCATTGCGCTATGAAGTATCTAAATGCAGATTTCCAGAAAACTGTGCTAACAAACTGATCACTGAAGAGAAACGTGTAACTCTGTGAGTTGCATTCACACATGGTAATGCAGTTTCTCAGAAAGCTTCTCTTTAGTTATTATGTGAGGACATTTCCTTTAACACCATGGGCCCCTATAGGCTCCCAAATATCACTTTGCGGATTAGACGAGAAGAGTGTTAGCAAACTTCTTCTTGAGGCAGAGGTTGTAACTCTGTGAGATGAACTCACAGATCAGAAAGAAGTTTCTCAGAAAGCTTCTTTCACGTTTAGAACGGATGAAATTTCCTTTATCAGCGTAGGCCTCAATGTGGTCCAAAGAAGCCCTTCTCAGTTTCCCCAAAGACAGTGTTAATGGACTGTTCCACGAAACATAAGTGTAACTCTATGAGATGAATTCACACATCAACAAGAAGTTTCTAAGAAAGCTTCCTTCTAGTTTTCACTGTGGATATTTCCTTTGTCACTGTAATGTTCATTGCGCTATGAAGTATCTAATTGCGGATCTCCAGAAAACTATGCTAACAAACTGATCACTGAAGAGAAACGTGTAACTCTGTGAGTTGCATTCACACATGGCAATGCAGTTTCTCAGAATGCTTCTCTTTAGTTATTATGTGAGGATATTTCCTTTATCACCATGGGCCCCAATAGGCTGCCAAATATCACTTTGCAGATTCCACGAAAAGAGTGTTAGCAAACTGCTTCTTGAGGCAGAGATTGTAACTCTGTGAGATGAACTCACAGATCAGAAAGAAGTTTCTCAGTAAGCTTCTTTCTCATTTTTATTGGAAGATGTTTCCCTTGGCCCCATTGTTTTCAAAGGGTTCGGGAATATCTGTTCTCAGATTCCACACAAATAGGGCTAGGCCACGGCCCCACGAAATACAGCTGCAACTTAGTGAGTTGAATTCACACATCACAAAGCGGTTTCTCAGAAAGCTTCTTTCTTTAGTAAGACGAAGTTATTTGTGGTCTTGGAGCGCCACCGTGTGTCCTATTGCAGATTCTGCGAAAACTCTCCTAGCAAGTTTCTCAGTGGAAACAATGATGGACATCTGTGGGCTGAAATCACCCACAACAAAGAAGTTTCTGAGAAGGCTTCTCTGCAGGTTTCTCTGAGGATAGTTCCTTATTCAGCATGCGATTCAACGATATCCAAGACATCACATCTGAGATTCCTCAAATGAGTGCTAGGAAACTCCCCCGAGAAAGGGTGATAGAACACTGTGAAATGAATTCACATATCACAAAGCAGTTTCTCAGAAAGCTTGGTTCTGCTTTCTCTTGGAGGATATTTCTTCTTCCTTCTATTCTTCAAAGCTATCTGAAATATCACTTCTCGGAATCCACGGAAACAGTCCTAAGAAACGGCTGCAAAAACAATGGCGTAACTCTGTGAGTTGCATTCACACATGGCAGTGCAGTTTCTCAGAAAGCTTCTCTTTAGTTATTATGTGAGGATATTTCCTTTATCACCATGGGCCCCTATAGGCTCCCAAATATCACTTTGCAGATTAGACGAGAAGAGTGTTAGCAAACTTCTTCTTGAGGCAGAGGTTGTAACTCTGTGAGATGAACTCACAAATCAGAAAGAAGTTTCTCAGAAAGCTTCTTTCACGTTTTGAACGGATGAAATTTCCTTTATCAGCGTAGGCCTCAATGTGATCCAAAGAAGCCCTTCTCAGTTTCCCCAAAGACAGTGTTAATGGACTGCTCACCGAAACATAAGTGTAACTCTGTGAGATGAATTCACACATCACCAAGAAGTTTCTATGAAAGCTTCTTTCTAGTTTTCATCTCTGGATATTTCCTTTGTCACTGTAATGTTCATTGCGCTATGAAGTATCTAATTGCAGATCCCCAGAAAACTATGCTAACAAACTGATCACTGAAGAGAAACGTGTAACTCTGTGAGTTGCATTCACACATGGCAATGCAGTTTCTCAGAATGCTTCTCTTTAGTTATTATGTGAGGATATTTCCTTTATCACCATGGGCCCCAATAGGCTGCCAAATATCACTTTGCAGATTCCACGAAAAGAGTGTTAGCAAACTGCTTCTTGAGGCAGAGATTGTAACTCTGTGAGATGAACTCACAGATCAGAAAGAAGTTTCTCAGAAAGCTTCTTTCACGTTTTGAACGGATGAAATTTCCTTTATCAGCGTAGGCCTCAATGTGGTCCAAAGAAGCCCTTCTCAGTTTCCCCAAAGACAGTGTTAATGGACTGTTCCACGAATCATAAGTGTAACTCTGTGAGATGAATTCACACATCAACAAGAAGTTTCTAAGAAAGCTTCCTTCTAGTTTTCACTGTGGATATTTCCTTTGTCACTGTAATGTTCATTGCGCTATGAAGTATCTAATTGCAGATTTCCAGAAAACTGTGCTAACAAACTGATCACTGAAGAGAAACGTGTAACTTTGTGAGTTGCATTCACACATGGTAATGCAGTTTCTCAGAAAGCTTCTCTTTAGTTATTATATGAGGATATTTCCTTTATCACCATGGGCCCCTATAGGCTCCCAAATATCACTTTGCAGATTCCACGAAAAGAGTGTTAGCAAACTGTTTCTTGAGGCAGAGATTGTAACTCTGTGAGATGAACTCACAGATCAGAAAGAAGTTTCTCAGAAAGCTTCTTTCACGTTTTGAACGGATGAAATTTCCTTTATCAGCGTAGGCCTCAATGTGATCCAAAGAAGCTCTTCTCAGTTTCCCCAAAGACAGTGTTAATGGACTGCTCCACGAAACATAAGTGTAACTCTGTGAGATGAATTCACACATCACCAAGAAGTTTCTAAGAAAGCTTCTTTCTAGTTTTCATCTGGATATTTCCTTTGTCACTGTAATGTTCATTGCGCTATGAAGTATCTAATTGCAGATCTCCAGAAAACTGTGTTAACAAACTGATCACTGAAGAGAAACGTGAAACTTTGTGAGTTGCATTCACACATGGTAATGCAGTTTCTCAGAAAGCTTCTCTTTAGTTATTATGTGAGGACATTTCCTTTATCACCATGGGACCCTATAGGCTCCCAAATATCACTTTGCAGATTAGACGAGAAGAGTGTTAGCAAACTTCTTCTTGAGGCAGAGGTTGTAACTCTGTGAGATGAACTCACAGATCAGAAAGAAGTTTCTCAGAAAGCTTCTTTCACGTTTTGAACGGATGAAATTTCCTTTATCAGCGTAGGCCTCAATGTGGTCCAAAGAAGCCCTTCTCAGTTTCCCCAAAGACAGTGTTAATGGACTGTTCCACGAAACATAAGTGTAACTCTGTGAGATGAATTCACACATCAACAAGAAGTTTCTAAGAAAGCTTCCTTCTAGTTGTCACTGTGGATATTTCCTTTGTCACTGTAATGTTCATTGCGCTATGAAGTATCTAAATGCAGATTTCCAGAAAACTGTGCTAACAAACTGATCACTGAAGAGAAACGTGTAACTCTGTGAGTTGCATTCACACATGGTAATGCAGTTTCTCAGAAAGCTTCTCTTTAGTTATTATGTGAGGACATTTCCTTTAACACCATGGGCCCCTATAGGCTCCCAAATATCACTTTGCGGATTAGACGAGAAGAGTGTTAGCAAACTTCTTCTTGAGGCAGAGGTTGTAACTCTGTGAGATGAACTCACAGATCAGAAAGAAGTTTCTCAGAAAGCTTCTTTCACGTTTAGAACGGATGAAATTTCCTTTATCAGCGTAGGCCTCAATGTGGTCCAAAGAAGCCCTTCTCAGTTTCCCCAAAGACAGTGTTAATGGACTGTTCCACGAAACATAAGTGTAACTCTATGAGATGAATTCACACATCAACAAGAAGTTTCTAAGAAAGCTTCCTTCTAGTTTTCACTGTGGATATTTCCTTTGTCACTGTAATGTTCATTGCGCTATGAAGTATCTAATTGCGGATCTCCAGAAAACTATGCTAACAAACTGATCACTGAAGAGAAACGTGTAACTCTGTGAGTTGCATTCACACATGGCAATGCAGTTTCTCAGAATGCTTCTCTTTAGTTATTATGTGAGGATATTTCCTTTATCACCATGGGCCCCAATAGGCTGCCAAATATCACTTTGCAGATTCCACGAAAAGAGTGTTAGCAAACTGCTTCTTGAGGCAGAGATTGTAACTCTGTGAGATGAACTCACAGATCAGAAAGAAGTTTCTCAGTAAGCTTCTTTCTCATTTTTATTGGAAGATGTTTCCCTTGGCCCCATTGTTTTCAAAGGGTTCGGGAATATCTGTTCTCAGATTCCACACAAATAGGGCTAGGCCACGGCCCCACGAAATACAGCTGCAACTTAGTGAGTTGAATTCACACATCACAAAGCGGTTTCTCAGAAAGCTTCTTTCTTTAGTAAGACGAAGTTATTTGTGGTCTTGGAGCGCCACCGTGTGTCCTATTGCAGATTCTGCGAAAACTCTCCTAGCAAGTTTCTCAGTGGAAACAATGATGGACATCTGGGGGTTAAATCACCCACAACAAAGAAGTTTCTGAGAAGGCTTCTCTGCAGGTTTCTCTGAGGATAGTTCCTTATTCAGCATGCGATTCAACGATATCCAAGACATCACATCTGAGATTCCTCAAATGAGTGCTAGGAAACTCCCCCGAGAAAGGGTGATAGAACACTGTGAAATGAATTCACATATCACAAAGCAGTTTCTCAGAAAGCTTGGTTCTGCTTTCTCTTGGAGGATATTTCTTCTTCCTTCTATTCTTCAAAGCTATCTGAAATATCACTTCTCGGAATCCACAGAAACAGTCCTAAGAAACGGCTGCAAAAACAATGGCGTAACTCTGTGAGTTGCATTCACACATGGCAGTGCAGTTTCTCAGAAAGCTTCTCTTTAGTTATTATGTGAGGATATTTCCTTTATCACCATGGGCCCCTATAGGCTCCCAAATATCACTTTGCAGATTAGACGAGAAGAGTGTTAGCAAACTTCTTCTTGAGGCAGAGGTTGTAACTCTGTGAGATGAACTCACAAATCAGAAAGAAGTTTCTCAGAAAGCTTCTTTCACGTTTTGAACGGATGAAATTTCCTTTATCAGCGTAGGCCTCAATGTGATCCAAAGAAGCCCTTCTCAGTTTCCCCAAAGACAGTGTTAATGGACTGCTCACCGAAACATAAGTGTAACTCTGTGAGATGAATTCACACATCACCAAGAAGTTTCTATGAAAGCTTCTTTCTAGTTTTCATCTCTGGATATTTCCTTTGTCACTGTAATGTTCATTGCGCTATGAAGTATCTAATTGCAGATCCCCAGAAAACTATGCTAACAAACTGATCACTGAAGAGAAACGTGTAACTCTGTGAGTTGCATTCACACATGGCAATGCAGTTTCTCAGAATGCTTCTCTTTAGTTATTATGTGAGGATATTTCCTTTATCACCATGGGCCCCAATAGGCTGCCAAATATCACTTTGCAGATTCCACGAAAAGAGTGTTAGCAAACTGCTTCTTGAGGCAGAGATTGTAACTCTGTGAGATGAACTCACAGATCAGAAAGAAGTTTCTCAGAAAGCTTCTTTCACGTTTTGAACGGATGAAATTTCCTTTATCAGCGTAGGCCTCAATGTGGTCCAAAGAAGCCCTTCTCAGTTTCCCCAAAGACAGTGTTAATGGACTGTTCCACGAAACATAAGTGTAACTCTGTGAGATGAATTCACACATCAACAAGAAGTTTCTAGGAAAGCTTCCTTCTAGTTTTCACTGTGGATATTTCCTTTGTCACTGTAATGTTCATTGCGCTATGAAGTATCTAATTGCAGATTTCCAGAAAACTGTGCTAACAACTGATCACTGAAGAGAAACGTGTAACTTTGTGAGTTGCATTCACACATGGTAATGCAGTTTCTCAGAAAGCTTCTCTTTAGTTATTATGTGAGGATATTTCCTTTATCACCATGGGCCCCTATAGGCTCCCAAATATCACTTTGCAGATTCCACGAAAAGAGTGTTAGCAAACTACTTCTTGAGGCAGAGATTGTAACTCTGTGAGATGAACTCACAGATCAGAAAGAAGTTTCTCAGAAAGCTTCTTATCACGTTTTGAACGGATGAAATTTCCTTTATCAGCGTAGGCCTCAATGTGGTCCAAAGAAGCCCTTCTCAGTTTCCCCAAAGACAGTGTTAATGGACTGCTCCACGAAACATAAGTGTAACTCTGTGAGATGAATTCACACATCACCAAGAAGTTTCTATGAAAGCTTCTTTCTAGTTTTCATCTCTGGATATTTCCTTTGTCACTGTAATGTTCATTGCGCTATGAAGTATCTAATTGCAGATCTCCAGAAAACTATGCTAACAAACTGATCACTGAAGAGAAACGTGTAACTCTGTGAGTTGCATTCACACATGGCAATGCAGTTTCTCAGAATGCTTCTCTTTAGTTATTATGTGAGGATATTTCCTTTATCACCATGGGCCCCAATAGGCTGCCAAATATCACTTTGCAGATTCCACGAAAAGAGTGTTAGCAAACTGCTTCTTGAGGCAGAGATTGTAACTCTGTGAGATGAACTCACAGATCAGAAAGAAGTTTCTCAGAAAGCTTCTTTCACGTTTTGAACGGATGAAATTTCCTTTATCAGCGTAGGCCTCAATGTGGTCCAAAGAAGCCCTTCTCAGTTTCCCCAAAGACAGTGTTAATGGACTGTTCCACGAATCATAAGTGTAACTCTGTGAGATGAATTCACACATCAACAAGAAGTTTCTAAGAAAGCTTCCTTCTAGTTTTCACTGTGGATATTTCCTTTGTCACTGTAATGTTCATTGCGCTATGAAGTATCTAATTGCAGATTTCCAGAAAACTGTGCTAACAAACTGATCACTGAAGAGAAACGTGTAACTTTGTGAGTTGCATTCACACATGGTAATGCAGTTTCTCAGAAAGCTTCTCTTTAGTTATTATATGAGGATATTTCCTTTATCACCATGGGCCCCTACAGGCTCCCAAATATCACTTTGCAGATTCCACGAAAAGAGTGTTAGCAAACTGCTTCTTGAGGCAGAGATTGTAACTCTGTGAGATGAACTCACAGATCAGAAAGAAGTTTCTCAGAAAGCTTCTTTCACGTTTTGAACGGATGAAATTTCCTTTATCAGCGTAGGCCTCAATGTGATCCAAAGAAGCTCTTCTCAGTTTCCCCAAAGACAGTGTTAATGGACTGCTCCACGAAACATAAGTGTAACTCTGTGAGATGAATTCACACATCACCAAGAAGTTTCTAAGAAAGCTTCTTTCTAGTTTTCATCTGGATATTTCCTTTGTCACTGTAATGTTCATTGCGCTATGAAGTATCTAATTGCAGATCTCCAGAAAACTGTGTTAACAAACTGATCACTGAAGAGAAACGTGAAACTTTGTGAGTTGCATTCACACATGGTAATGCAGTTTCTCAGAAAGCTTCTCTTTAGTTATTATGTGAGGACATTTCCTTTATCACCATGGGACCCTATAGGCTCCCAAATATCACTTTGCAGATTAGACGAGAAGAGTGTTAGCAAACTTCTTCTTGAGGCAGAGGTTGTAACTCTGTGAGATGAACTCACAGATCAGAAAGAAGTTTCTCAGAAAGCTTCTTTCACGTTTTGAACGGATGAAATTTCCTTTATCAGCGTAGGCCTCAATGTGGTCCAAAGAAGCCCTTCTCAGTTTCCCCAAAGACAGTGTTAATGGACTGTTCCACGAAACATAAGTGTAACTCTGTGAGATGAATTCACACATCAACAAGAAGTTTCTAGGAAAGCTTCCTTCTAGTTGTCACTGTGGATATTTCCTTTGTCACTGTAATGTTCATTGCGCTATGAAGTATCTAAATGCAGATTTCCAGAAAACTGTGCTAACAAACTGATCACTGAAGAGAAACGTGTAACTCTGTGAGTTGCATTCACACATGGTAATGCAGTTTCTCAGAAAGCTTCTCTTTAGTTATTATGTGAGGACATTTCCTTTAACACCATGGGCCCCTATAGGCTCCCAAATATCACTTTGCGGATTAGACGAGAAGAGTGTTAGCAAACTTCTTCTTGAGGCAGAGGTTGTAACTCTGTGAGATGAACTCACAGATCAGAAAGAAGTTTCTCAGAAAGCTTCTTTCACGTTTAGAACGGATGAAATTTCCTTTATCAGCGTAGGCCTCAATGTGGTCCAAAGAAGCCCTTCTCAGTTTCCCCAAAGACAGTGTTAATGGACTGTTCCACGAAACATAAGTGTAACTCTATGAGATGAATTCACACATCAACAAGAAGTTTCTAAGAAAGCTTCCTTCTAGTTTTCACTGTGGATATTTCCTTTGTCACTGTAATGTTCATTGCGCTATGAAGTATCTAATTGCGGATCTCCAGAAAACTATGCTAACAAACTGATCACTGAAGAGAAACGTGTAACTCTGTGAGTTGCATTCACACATGGCAATGCAGTTTCTCAGAATGCTTCTCTTTAGTTATTATGTGAGGATATTTCCTTTATCACCATGGGCCCCAATAGGCTGCCAAATATCACTTTGCAGATTCCACGAAAAGAGTGTTAGCAAACTGCTTCTTGAGGCAGAGATTGTAACTCTGTGAGATGAACTCACAGATCAGAAAGAAGTTTCTCAGTAAGCTTCTTTCTCATTTTTATTGGAAGATGTTTCCCTTGGCCCCATTGTTTTCAAAGGGTTCGGGAATATCTGTTCTCAGATTCCACACAAATAGGGCTAGGCCACGGCCCCACGAAATACAGCTGCAACTTAGTGAGTTGAATTCACACATCACAAAGCGGTTTCTCAGAAAGCTTCTTTCTTTAGTAAGACGAAGTTATTTGTGGTCTTGGAGCGCCACCGTGTGTCCTATTGCAGATTCTGCGAAAACTCTCCTAGCAAGTTTCTCAGTGGAAACAATGATGGACATCTGTGGGCTGAAATCACCCACAACAAAGAAGTTTCTGAGAAGGCTTCTCTGCAGGTTTCTCTGAGGATAGTTCCTTATTCAGCATGCGATTCAACGATATCCAAGACATCACATCTGAGATTCCTCAAATGAGTGCTAGGAAACTCCCCCGAGAAAGGGTGATAGAACACTGTGAAATGAATTCACATATCACAAAGCAGTTTCTCAGAAAGCTTGGTTCTGCTTTCTCTTGGAGGATATTTCTTCTTCCTTCTATTCTTCAAAGCTATCTGAAATATCACTTCTCGGAATCCACGGAAACAGTCCTAAGAAACGGCTGCAAAAACAATGGCGTAACTCTGTGAGTTGCATTCACACATGGCAGTGCAGTTTCTCAGAAAGCTTCTCTTTAGTTATTATGTGAGGATATTTCCTTTATCACCATGGGCCCCTATAGGCTCCCAAATATCACTTTGCAGATTAGACGAGAAGAGTGTTAGCAAACTTCTTCTTGAGGCAGAGGTTGTAACTCTGTGAGATGAACTCACAAATCAGAAAGAAGTTTCTCAGAAAGCTTCTTTCACGTTTTGAACGGATGAAATTTCCTTTATCAGCGTAGGCCTCAATGTGATCCAAAGAAGCCCTTCTCAGTTTCCCCAAAGACAGTGTTAATGGACTGCTCACCGAAACATAAGTGTAACTCTGTGAGATGAATTCACACATCACCAAGAAGTTTCTATGAAAGCTTCTTTCTAGTTTTCATCTCTGGATATTTCCTTTGTCACTGTAATGTTCATTGCGCTATGAAGTATCTAATTGCAGATCCCCAGAAAACTATGCTAACAAACTGATCACTGAAGAGAAACGTGTAACTCTGTGAGTTGCATTCACACATGGCAATGCAGTTTCTCAGAATGCTTCTCTTTAGTTATTATGTGAGGATATTTCCTTTATCACCATGGGCCCCAATAGGCTGCCAAATATCACTTTGCAGATTCCACGAAAAGAGTGTTAGCAAACTGCTTCTTGAGGCAGAGATTGTAACTCTGTGAGATGAACTCACAGATCAGAAAGAAGTTTCTCAGAAAGCTTCTTTCACGTTTTGAACGGATGAAATTTCCTTTATCAGCGTAGGCCTCAATGTGGTCCAAAGAAGCCCTTCTCAGTTTCCCCAAAGACAGTGTTAATGGACTGTTCCACGAAACATAAGTGTAACTCTGTGAGATGAATTCACACATCAACAAGAAGTTTCTAGGAAAGCTTCCTTCTAGTTTTCACTGTGGATATTTCCTTTGTCACTGTAATGTTCATTGCGCTATGAAGTATCTAATTGCAGATTTCCAGAAAACTGTGCTAACAAACTGATCACTGAAGAGAAACGTGTAACTTTGTGAGTTGCATTCACACATGGTAATGCAGTTTCTCAGAAAGCTTCTCTTTAGTTATTATGTGAGGATATTTCCTTTATCACCATGGGCCCCTATAGGCTCCCAAATATCACTTTGCAGATTCCACGAAAAGAGTGTTAGCAAACTGCTTCTTGAGGCAGAGATTGTAACTCTGTGAGATGAACTCACAGATCAGAAAGAAGTTTCTCAGAAAGCTTCTTTCACGTTTTGAACGGATGAAATTTCCTTTATCAGCGTAGGCCTCAATGTGGTCCAAAGAAGCCCTTCTCAGTTTCCCCAAAGACAGTGTTAATGGACTGCTCCACGAAACATAAGTGTAACTCTGTGAGATGAATTCACACATCACCAAGAAGTTTCTATGAAAGCTTCTTTCTAGTTTTCATCTCTGGATATTTCCTTTGTCACTGTAATGTTCATTGCGCTATGAAGTATCTAATTGCAGATCTCCAGAAAACTATGCTAACAAACTGATCACTGAAGAGAAACGTGTAACTCTGTGAGTTGCATTCACACATGGCAATGCAGTTTCTCAGAATGCTTCTCTTTAGTTATTATGTGAGGATATTTCCTTTATCACCATGGGCCCCAATAGGCTGCCAAATATCACTTTGCAGATTCCACGAAAAGAGTGTTAGCAAACTGCTTCTTGAGGCAGAGATTGTAACTCTGTGAGATGAACTCACAGATCAGAAAGAAGTTTCTCAGAAAGCTTCTTTCACGTTTTGAACGGATGAAATTTCCTTTATCAGCGTAGGCCTCAATGTGGTCCAAAGAAGCCCTTCTCAGTTTCCCCAAAGACAGTGTTAATGGACTGTTCCACGAAACATAAGTGTAACTCTGTGAGATGAATTCACACATCAACAAGAAGTTTCTAAGAAAGCTTCCTTCTAGGTTTCACTGTGGATATTTCCTTTGTCACTGTAATGTTCATTGCGCTATGAAGTATCTAATTGCAGATTTCCAGAAAACTGTGCTAACAAACTGATCACTGAAGAGAAACGTGTAACTTTGTGAGTTGCATTCACACATGGTAATGCAGTTTCTCAGAAAGCTTCTCTTTAGTTATTATATGAGGATATTTCCTTTATCACCATGGGCCCCTATAGGCTCCCAAATATCACTTTGCAGATTCCACGAAAAGAGTGTTAGCAAACTGCTTCTTGAGGCAGAGATTGTAACTCTGTGAGATGAACTCACAGATCAGAAAGAAGTTTCTCAGAAAGCTTCTTTCACGTTTTGAACGGATGAAATTTCCTTTATCAGCGTAGGCCTCAATGTGATCCAAAGAAGCTCTTCTCAGTTTCCCCAAAGACAGTGTTAATGGACTGCTCCACGAAACATAAGTGTAACTCTGTGAGATGAATTCACACATCACCAAGAAGTTTCTAAGAAAGCTTCTTTCTAGTTTTCATCTGGATATTTCCTTTGTCACTGTAATGTTCATTGCGCTATGAAGTATCTAATTGCAGATCTCCAGAAAACTGTGTTAACAAACTGATCACTGAAGAGAAACGTGAACTTTGTGAGTTGCATTCACACATGGTAATGCAGTTTCTCAGAAAGCTTCTCTTTAGTTATTATGTGAGGACATTTCCTTTATCACCATGGGACCCTATAGGCTCCCAAATATCACTTTGCAGATTAGACGAGAAGAGTGTTAGCAAACTTCTTCTTGAGGCAGAGGTTGTAACTCTGTGAGATGAACTCACAGATCAGAAAGAAGTTTCTCAGAAAGCTTCTTTCACGTTTTGAACGGATGAAATTTCCTTTATCAGCGTAGGCCTCAATGTGGTCCAAAGAAGCCCTTCTCAGTTTCCCCAAAGACAGTGTTAATGGACTGTTCCACGAAACATAAGTGTAACTCTGTGAGATGAATTCACACATCAACAAGAAGTTTCTAAGAAAGCTTCCTTCTAGTTGTCACTGTGGATATTTCCTTTGTCACTGTAATGTTCATTGCGCTATGAAGTATCTAAATGCAGATTTCCAGAAAACTGTGCTAACAAACTGATCACTGAAGAGAAACGTGTAACTCTGTGAGTTGCATTCACACATGGTAATGCAGTTTCTCAGAAAGCTTCTCTTTAGTTATTATGTGAGGACATTTCCTTTAACACCATGGGCCCCTATAGGCTCCCAAATATCACTTTGCGGATTAGACGAGAAGAGTGTTAGCAAACTTCTTCTTGAGGCAGAGGTTGTAACTCTGTGAGATGAACTCACAGATCAGAAAGAAGTTTCTCAGAAAGCTTCTTTCACGTTTAGAACGGATGAAATTTCCTTTATCAGCGTAGGCCTCAATGTGGTCCAAAGAAGCCCTTCTCAGTTTCCCCAAAGACAGTGTTAATGGACTGTTCCACGAAACATAAGTGTAACTCTATGAGATGAATTCACACATCAACAAGAAGTTTCTAAGAAAGCTTCCTTCTAGTTTTCACTGTGGATATTTCCTTTGTCACTGTAATGTTCATTGCGCTATGAAGTATCTAATTGCGGATCTCCAGAAAACTATGCTAACAAACTGATCACTGAAGAGAAACGTGTAACTCTGTGAGTTGCATTCACACATGGCAATGCAGTTTCTCAGAATGCTTCTCTTTAGTTATTATGTGAGGATATTTCCTTTATCACCATGGGCCCCAATAGGCTGCCAAATATCACTTTGCAGATTCCACGAAAAGAGTGTTAGCAAACTGCTTCTTGAGGCAGAGATTGTAACTCTGTGAGATGAACTCACAGATCAGAAAGAAGTTTCTCAGTAAGCTTCTTTCTCATTTTTATTGGAAGATGTTTCCCTTGGCCCCATTGTTTTCAAAGGGTTCGGGAATATCTGTTCTCAGATTCCACACAAATAGGGCTAGGCCACGGCCCCACGAAATACAGCTGCAACTTAGTGAGTTGAATTCACACATCACAAAGCGGTTTCTCAGAAAGCTTCTTTCTTTAGTAAGACGAAGTTATTTGTGGTCTTGGAGCGCCACCGTGTGTCCTATTGTAGATTCTGCGAAAACTCTCCTAGCAAGTTTCTCAGTGGAAACAATGATGGACATCTGGGGGTTAAATCACCCACAACAAAGAAGTTTCTGAGAAGGCTTCTCTGCAGGTTTCTCTGAGGATAGTTCCTTATTCAGCATGCGATTCAACGATATCCAAGACATCACATCTGAGATTCCTCAAATGAGTGCTAGGAAACTCCCCCGAGAAAGGGTGATAGAACACTGTGAAATGAATTCACATATCACAAAGCAGTTTCTCAGAAAGCTTGGTTCTGCTTTCTCTTGGAGGATATTTCTTCTTCCTTCTATTCTTCAAAGCTATCTGAAATATCACTTCTCGGAATCCACAGAAACAGTCCTAAGAAACGGCTGCAAAAACAATGGCGTAACTCTGTGAGTTGCATTCACACATGGCAGTGCAGTTTCTCAGAAAGCTTCTCTTTAGTTATTATGTGAGGATATTTCCTTTATCACCATGGGCCCCTATAGGCTCCCAAATATCACTTTGCAGATTAGACGAGAAGAGTGTTAGCAAACTTCTTCTTGAGGCAGAGGTTGTAACTCTGTGAGATGAACTCACAAATCAGAAAGAAGTTTCTCAGAAAGCTTCTTTCACGTTTTGAACGGATGAAATTTCCTTTATCAGCGTAGGCCTCAATGTGATCCAAAGAAGCCCTTCTCAGTTTCCCCAAAGACAGTGTTAATGGACTGCTCACCGAAACATAAGTGTAACTCTGTGAGATGAATTCACACATCACCAAGAAGTTTCTATGAAAGCTTCTTTCTAGTTTTCATCTCTGGATATTTCCTTTGTCACTGTAATGTTCATTGCGCTATGAAGTATCTAATTGCAGATCCCCAGAAAACTATGCTAACAAACTGATCACTGAAGAGAAACGTGTAACTCTGTGAGTTGCATTCACACATGGCAATGCAGTTTCTCAGAATGCTTCTCTTTAGTTATTATGTGAGGATATTTCCTTTATCACCATGGGCCCCAATAGGCTGCCAAATATCACTTTGCAGATTCCACGAAAAGAGTGTTAGCAAACTGCTTCTTGAGGCAGAGATTGTAACTCTGTGAGATGAACTCACAGATCAGAAAGAAGTTTCTCAGAAAGCTTCTTTCACGTTTTGAACGGATGAAATTTCCTTTATCAGCGTAGGCCTCAATGTGGTCCAAAGAAGCCCTTCTCAGTTTCCCCAAAGACAGTGTTAATGGACTGTTCCACGAAACATAAGTGTAACTCTGTGAGATGAATTCACACATCAACAAGAAGTTTCTAGGAAAGCTTCCTTTTAGTTTTCACTGTGGATATTTCCTTTGTCACTGTAATGTTCATTGCGCTATGAAGTATCTAATTGCAGATTTCCAGAAAACTGTGCTAACAAACTGATCACTGAAGAGAAACGTGTAACTTTGTGAGTTGCATTCACACATGGTAATGCAGTTTCTCAGAAAGCTTCTCTTTAGTTATTATGTGAGGATATTTCCTTTATCACCATGGGCCCCTATAGGCTCCCAAATATCACTTTGCAGATTCCACGAAAAGAGTGTTAGCAAACTACTTCTTGAGGCAGAGATTGTAACTCTGTGAGATGAACTCACAGATCAGAAAGAAGTTTCTCAGAAAGCTTCTTTCACGTTTTGAACGGATGAAATTTCCTTTATCAGCGTAGGCCTCAATGTGGTCCAAAGAAGCCCTTCTCAGTTTCCCCAAAGACAGTGTTAATGGACTGCTCCACGAAACATAAGTGTAACTCTGTGAGATGAATTCACACATCACCAAGAAGTTTCTATGAAAGCTTCTTTCTAGTTTTCATCTCTGGATATTTCCTTTGTCACTGTAATGTTCATTGCGCTATGAAGTATCTAATTGCAGATCTCCAGAAAACTATGCTAACAAACTGATCACTGAAGAGAAACGTGTAACTCTGTGAGTTGCATTCACATATGGCAATGCAGTTTCTCAGAATGCTTCTCTTTAGTTATTATGTGAGGATATTTCCTTTATCACCATGGGCCCCAATAGGCTGCCAAATATCACTTTGCAGATTCCACGAAAAGAGTGTTAGCAAACTGCTTCTTGAGGCAGAGATTGTAACTCTGTGAGATGAACTCACAGATCAGAAAGAAGTTTCTCAGAAAGCTTCTTTCACGTTTTGAACGGATGAAATTTCCTTTATCAGCGTAGGCCTCAATGTGGTCCAAAGAAGCCCTTCTCAGTTTCCCCAAAGACAGTGTTAATGGACTGTTCCACGAATCATAAGTGTAACTCTGTGAGATGAATTCACACATCAACAAGAAGTTTCTAAGAAAGCTTCCTTCTAGTTTTCACTGTGGATATTTCCTTTGTCACTGTAATGTTCATTGCGCTATGAAGTATCTAATTGCAGATTTCCAGAAAACTGTGCTAACAAACTGATCACTGAAGAGAAACGTGTAACTTTGTGAGTTGCATTCACACATGGTAATGCAGTTTCTCAGAAAGCTTCTCTTTAGTTATTATATGAGGATATTTCCTTTATCACCATGGGCCCCTATAGGCTCCCAAATATCACTTTGCAGATTCCACGAAAAGAGTGTTAGCAAACTGCTTCTTGAGGCAGAGATTGTAACTCTGTGAGATGAACTCACAGATCAGAAAGAAGTTTCTCAGAAAGCTTCTTTCACGTTTTGAACGGATGAAAATTCCTTTATCAGCGTAGGCCTCAATGTGATCCAAAGAAGCTCTTCTCAGTTTCCCCAAAGACAGTGTTAATGGACTGCTCCACGAAACATAAGTGTAACTCTGTGAGATGAATTCACACATCACCAAGAAGTTTCTAAGAAAGCTTCCTTCTAGTTTTCACTGTCGATATTTCCTTTGTCACTGTAATGTTCATTGCGCTATGAAGTATCTAAATGCAGATTTCCAGAAAACTGTGCTAACAAACTGATCACTGAAGAGAAACGTGTAACTCTGTGAGTTGCATTCACACATGGTAATGCAGTTTCTCAGAAAGCTTCTCTTTAGTTATTATGTGAGGACATTTCCTTTAACACCATGGGCCCCTATAGGCTCCCAAATATCACTTTGCGGATTAGACGAGAAGAGTGTTAGCAAACTTCTTCTTGAGGCAGAGGTTGTAACTCTGTGAGATGAACTCACAGATCAGAAAGAAGTTTCTCAGAAAGCTTCTTTCACGTTTAGAACGGATGAAATTTCCTTTATCAGCGTAGGCCTCAATGTGTTCCAAAGAAGCCCTTCTCAGTTTCCCCAAAGACAGTGTTAATGGACTGTTCCACGAAACATAAGTGTAACTCTATGAGATGAATTCACACATCAACAAGAAGTTTCTAAGAAAGCTTCCTTCTAGTTTTCACTGTGGATATTTCCTTTGTCACTGTAATGTTCATTGCGCTATGAAGTATCTAATTGCGGATCTCCAGGAAACTATGCTAACAAACTGATCACTGAAGAGAAACGTGTAACTCTGTGAGTTGCATTCACACATGGCAATGCAGTTTCTCAGAATGCTTCTCTTTAGTTATTATGTGAGGATATTTCCTTTATCACCATGGGCCCCAATAGGCTGCCAAATATCACTTTGCAGATTCCACGAAAAGAGTGTTAGCAAACTGCTTCTTGAGGCAGAGATTGTAACTCTGTGAGATGAACTCACAGATCAGAAAGAAGTTTCTCAGTAAGCTTCTTTCTCATTTTTATTGGAAGATGTTTCCCTTGGCCCCATTGTTTTCAAAGGGTTCGGGAATATCTGTTCTCAGATTCCACACAAATAGGGCTAGGCCACGGCCCCACGAAATACAGCTGCAACTTAGTGAGTTGAATTCACACATCACAAAGCGGTTTCTCAGAAAGCTTCTTTCTTTAGTAAGACGAAGTTATTTGTGGTCTTGGAGCGCCACCGTGTGTCCTATTGCAGATTCTGCGAAAACTCTCCTAGCAAGTTTCTCAGTGGAAACAATGATGGACATCTGTGGGCTGAAATCACCCACAACAAAGAAGTTTCTGAGAAGGCTTCTCTGCAGGTTTCTCTGAGGATAGTTCCTTATTCAGCATGCGATTCAACGATATCCAAGACATCACATCTGAGATTCCTCAAATGAGTGCTAGGAAACTCCCCCGAGAAAGGGTGATAGAACACTGTGAAATGAATTCACATATCACAAAGCAGTTTCTCAGAAAGCTTGGTTCTGCTTTCTCTTGGAGGATATTTCTTCTTCCTTCTATTCTTCAAAGCTATCTGAAATATCACTTCTCGGAATCCACGGAAACAGTCCTAAGAAACGGCTGCAAAAACAATGGCGTAACTCTGTGAGTTGCATTCACACATGGCAGTGCAGTTTCTCAGAAAGCTTCTCTTTAGTTATTATGTGAGGATATTTCCTTTATCACCATGGGCCCCTATAGGCTCCCAAATATCACTTTGCAGATTAGACGAGAAGAGTGTTAGCAAACTTCTTCTTGAGGCAGAGGTTGTAACTCTGTGAGATGAACTCACAAATCAGAAAGAAGTTTCTCAGAAAGCTTCTTTCACGTTTTGAACGGATGAAATTTCCTTTATCAGCGTAGGCCTCAATGTGATCCAAAGAAGCCCTTCTCAGTTTCCCCAAAGACAGTGTTAATGGACTGCTCACCGAAACATAAGTGTAACTCTGTGAGATGAATTCACACATCACCAAGAAGTTTCTATGAAAGCTTCTTTCTAGTTTTCATCTCTGGATATTTCCTTTGTCACTGTAATGTTCATTGCGCTATGAAGTATCTAATTGCAGATCCCCAGAAAACTATGCTAACAAACTGATCACTGAAGAGAAACGTGTAACTCTGTGAGTTGCATTCACACATGGCAATGCAGTTTCTCAGAATGCTTCTCTTTAGTTATTATGTGAGGATATTTCCTTTATCACCATGGGCCCCAATAGGCTGCCAAATATCACTTTGCAGATTCCACGAAAAGAGTGTTAGCAAACTGCTTCTTGAGGCAGAGATTGTAACTCTGTGAGATGAACTCACAGATCAGAAAGAAGTTTCTCAGAAAGCTTCTTTCACGTTTTGAACGGATGAAATTTCCTTTATCAGCGTAGGCCTCAATGTGGTCCAAAGAAGCCCTTCTCAGTTTCCCCAAAGACAGTGTTAATGGACTGTTCCACGAAACATAAGTGTAACTCTGTGAGATGAATTCACACATCAACAAGAAGTTTCTAGGAAAGCTTCCTTCTAGTTTTCACTGTGGATATTTCCTTTGTCACTGTAATGTTCATTGCGCTATGAAGTATCTAATTGCAGATTTCCAGAAAACTGTGCTAACAAACTGATCACTGAAGAGAAACGTGTAACTTTGTGAGTTGCATTCACACATGGTAATGCAGTTTCTCAGAAAGCTTCTCTTTAGTTATTATGTGAGGATATTTCCTTTATCACCATGGGCCCCTATAGGCTCCCAAATATCACTTTGCAGATTCCACGAAAAGAGTGTTAGCAAACTGCTTCTTGAGGCAGAGATTGTAACTCTGTGAGATGAACTCACAGATCAGAAAGAAGTTTCTCAGAAAGCTTCTTTCACGTTTTGAACGGATGAAATTTCCTTTATCAGCGTAGGCCTCAATGTGGTCCAAAGAAGCCCTTCTCAGTTTCCCCAAAGACAGTGTTAATGGACTGCTCCACGAAACATAAGTGTAACTCTGTGAGATGAATTCACACATCACCAAGAAGTTTCTATGAAAGCTTCTTTCTAGTTTTCATCTCTGGATATTTCCTTTGTCACTGTAATGTTCATTGCGCTATGAAGTATCTAATTGCAGATCTCCAGAAAACTATGCTAACAAACTGATCACTGAAGAGAAACGTGTAACTCTGTGAGTTGCATTCACACATGGCAATGCAGTTTCTCAGAATGCTTCTCTTTAGTTATTATGTGAGGATATTTCCTTTATCACCATGGGCCCCAATAGGCTGCCAAATATCACTTTGCAGATTCCACGAAAAGAGTGTTAGCAAACTGCTTCTTGAGGCAGAGATTGTAACTCTGTGAGATGAACTCACAGATCAGAAAGAAGTTTCTCAGAAAGCTTCTTTCACGTTTTGAACGGATGAAATTTCCTTTATCAGCGTAGGCCTCAATGTGGTCCAAAGAAGCCCTTCTCAGTTTCCCCAAAGACAGTGTTAATGGACTGTTCCACGAAACATAAGTGTAACTCTGTGAGATGAATTCACACATCAACAAGAAGTTTCTAAGAAAGCTTCCTTCTAGGTTTCACTGTGGATATTTCCTTTGTCACTGTAATGTTCATTGCGGTATGAAGTATCTAATTGCAGATTTCCAGAAAACTGTGCTAACAAACTGATCACTGAAGAGAAACGTGTAACTTTGTGAGTTGCATTCACACATGGTAATGCAGTTTCTCAGAAAGCTTCTCTTTAGTTATTATATGAGGATATTTCCTTTATCACCATGGGCCCCTATAGGCTCCCAAATATCACTTTGCAGATTCCACGAAAAGAGTGTTAGCAAACTGCTTCTTGAGGCAGAGATTGTAACTCTGTGAGATGAACTCACAGATCAGAAAGAAGTTTCTCAGAAAGCTTCTTTCACGTTTTGAACGGATGAAATTTCCTTTATCAGCGTAGGCCTCAATGTGATCCAAAGAAGCTCTTCTCAGTTTCCCCAAAGACAGTGTTAATGGACTGCTCCACGAAACATAAGTGTAACTCTGTGAGATGAATTCACACATCACCAAGAAGTTTCTAAGAAAGCTTCTTTCTAGTTTTCATCTGGATATTTCCTTTGTCACTGTAATGTTCATTGCGCTATGAAGTATCTAATTGCAGATCTCCAGAAAACTGTGTTAACAAACTGATCACTGAAGAGAAACGTGAAACTTTGTGAGTTGCATTCACACATGGTAATGCAGTTTCTCAGAAAGCTTCTCTTTAGTTATTATGTGAGGACATTTCCTTTATCACCATGGGACCCTATAGGCTCCCAAATATCACTTTGCAGATTAGACGAGAAGAGTGTTAGCAAACTTCTTCTTGAGGCAGAGGTTGTAACTCTGTGAGATGAACTCACAGATCAGAAAGAAGTTTCTCAGAAAGCTTCTTTCACGTTTTGAACGGATGAAATTTCCTTTATCAGCGTAGGCCTCAATGTGGTCCAAAGAAGCCCTTCTCAGTTTCCCCAAAGACAGTGTTAATGGACTGTTCCACGAAACATAAGTGTAACTCTGTGAGATGAATTCACACATCAACAAGAAGTTTCTAGGAAAGCTTCCTTCTAGTTGTCACTGTGGATATTTCCTTTGTCACTGTAATGTTCATTGCGCTATGAAGTATCTAAATGCAGATTTCCAGAAAACTGTGCTAACAAACTGATCACTGAAGAGAAACGTGTAACTCTGTGAGTTGCATTCACACATGGTAATGCAGTTTCTCAGAAAGCTTCTCTTTAGTTATTATGTGAGGACATTTCCTTTAACACCATGGGCCCCTATAGGCTCCCAAATATCACTTTGCGGATTAGACGAGAAGAGTGTTAGCAAACTTCTTCTTGAGGCAGAGGTTGTAACTCTGTGAGATGAACTCACAGATCAGAAAGAAGTTTCTCAGAAAGCTTCTTTCACGTTTAGAACGGATGAAATTTCCTTTATCAGCGTAGGCCTCAATGTGGTCCAAAGAAGCCCTTCTCAGTTTCCCCAAAGACAGTGTTAATGGACTGTTCCACGAAACATAAGTGTAACTCTATGAGATGAATTCACACATCAACAAGAAGTTTCTAAGAAAGCTTCCTTCTAGTTTTCACTGTGGATATTTCCTTTGTCACTGTAATGTTCATTGCGCTATGAAGTATCTAATTGCGGATCTCCAGAAAACTATGCTAACAAACTGATCACTGAAGAGAAACGTGTAACTCTGTGAGTTGCATTCACACATGGCAATGCAGTTTCTCAGAATGCTTCTCTTTAGTTATTATGTGAGGATATTTCCTTTATCACCATGGGCCCCAATAGGCTGCCAAATATCACTTTGCAGATTCCACGAAAAGAGTGTTAGCAAACTGCTTCTTGAGGCAGAGATTGTAACTCTGTGAGATGAACTCACAGATCAGAAAGAAGTTTCTCAGTAAGCTTCTTTCTCATTTTTATTGGAAGATGTTTCCCTTGGCCCCATTGTTTTCAAAGGGTTCGGGAATATCTGTTCTCAGATTCCACACAAATAGGGCTAGGCCACGGCCCCACGAAATACAGCTGCAACTTAGTGAGTTGAATTCACACATCACAAAGCGGTTTCTCAGAAAGCTTCTTTCTTTAGTAAGACGAAGTTATTTGTGGTCTTGGAGCGCCACCGTGTGTCCTATTGCAGATTCTGCGAAAACTCTCCTAGCAAGTTTCTCAGTGGAAACAATGATGGACATCTGTGGGCTGAAATCACCCACAACAAAGAAGTTTCTGAGAAGGCTTCTCTGCAGGTTTCTCTGAGGATAGTTCCTTATTCAGCATGCGATTCAACGATATCCAAGACATCACATCTGAGATTCCTCAAATGAGTGCTAGGAAACTCCCCCGAGAAAGGGTGATAGAACACTGTGAAATGAATTCACATATCACAAAGCAGTTTCTCAGAAAGCTTGGTTCTGCTTTCTCTTGGAGGATATTTCTTCTTCCTTCTATTCTTCAAAGCTATCTGAAATATCACTTCTCGGAATCCACGGAAACAGTCCTAAGAAACGGCTGCAAAAACAATGGCGTAACTCTGTGAGTTGCATTCACACATGGCAGTGCAGTTTCTCAGAAAGCTTCTCTTTAGTTATTATGTGAGGATATTTCCTTTATCACCATGGGCCCCTATAGGCTCCCAAATATCACTTTGCAGATTAGACGAGAAGAGTGTTAGCAAACTTCTTCTTGAGGCAGAGGTTGTAACTCTGTGAGATGAACTCACAAATCAGAAAGAAGTTTCTCAGAAAGCTTCTTTCACGTTTTGAACGGATGAAATTTCCTTTATCAGCGTAGGCCTCAATGTGATCCAAAGAAGCCCTTCTCAGTTTCCCCAAAGACAGTGTTAATGGACTGCTCACCGAAACATAAGTGTAACTCTGTGAGATGAATTCACACATCACCAAGAAGTTTCTATGAAAGCTTCTTTCTAGTTTTCATCTCTGGATATTTCCTTTGTCACTGTAATGTTCATTGCGCTATGAAGTATCTAATTGCAGATCCCCAGAAAACTATGCTAACAAACTGATCACTGAAGAGAAACGTGTAACTCTGTGAGTTGCATTCACACATGGCAATGCAGTTTCTCAGAATGCTTCTCTTTAGTTATTATGTGAGGATATTTCCTTTATCACCATGGGCCCCAATAGGCTGCCAAATATCACTTTGCAGATTCCACGAAAAGAGTGTTAGCAAACTGCTTCTTGAGGCAGAGATTGTAACTCTGTGAGATGAACTCACAGATCAGAAAGAAGTTTCTCAGAAAGCTTCTTTCACGTTTTGAACGGATGAAATTTCCTTTATCAGCGTAGGCCTCAATGTGGTCCAAAGAAGCCCTTCTCAGTTTCCCCAAAGACAGTGTTAATGGACTGTTCCACGAAACATAAGTGTAACTCTGTGAGATGAATTCACACATCACCAAGAAGTTTCTAAGAAAGCTTCTTTCTAGTTTTCATCTGGATATTTCCTTTGTCACTGTAATGTTCATTGCGCTATGAAGTATCTAATTGCAGATCTCCAGAAAACTGTGTAAACAAACTGATCACTGAAGAGAAACGTGAAACTTTGTGAGTTGCATTCACACATGGTAATGCAGTTTCTCAGAAAGCTTCTCTTTAGTTATTATGTGAGGACATTTCCTTTATCACCATGGGACCCTATAGGCTCCCAAATATCACTTTGCAGATTACGACGAGAAGAGTGTTAGCAAACTTCTTCTTGAGGCAGAGGTTGTAACTCTGTGAGATGAACTCACAGATCAGAAAGAAGTTTCTCAGAAAGCTTCTTTCACGTTTTGAACGGATGAAATTTCCTTTATCAGCGTAGGCCTCAATGTGGTCCAAAGAAGCCCTTCTCAGTTTCCCCAAAGACAGCGTTAATGGACTGTTCCACGAAACATAAGTGTAACTCTGTGAGATGAATTCACACATCAACAAGAAGTTTCTAAGAAAGCTTCCTTCTAGTTGTCACTGTGGATATTTCCTTTGTCACTGTAATGTTCATTGCGCTATGAAGTATCTAATTGCAGATTTCCAGAAAACTGTGCTAACAAACTGATCACTGAAGAGAAACGTGTAACTCTGTGAGTTGCATTCACACATGGTAATGCAGTTTCTCAGAAAGCTTCTCTTTAGTTATTATGTGAGGACATTTCCTTTAACACCATGGGCCCCTATAGGCTCCCAAATATCACTTTGCGGATTAGACGAGAAGAGTGTTAGCAAACTTCTGTTTGAGGCAGAGGTTGTAACTCTGTGAGATGAACTCACAGATCAGAAAGAAGTTTCTCAGAAAGCTTCTGTCACGTTTTGAACGGATGAAATTTCCTTTATCAGCGTAGGCCTCAATGTGATCCAAAGAAGCTCTTCTCAGTTTCCCCAAAGACAGTGTTAATGGACTGCTCCACGAAACATAAGTGTAACTCTGTGAGATGAATTCACACATCAACAAGAAGTTTCTAAGAAAGCTTCCTTCTAGTTTTCACTGTCGATATTTCCTTTGTCACTGTAATGTTCATTGCGCTATGAAGTATCTAATTGCAGATTTCCAGAAAACTGTGCTAACAAACTGATCACTGAAGAGAAACGTGTAACTCTGTGAGTTGCATTCACACATGGTAATGCAGTTTCTCAGAAAGCTTCTCTTTAGTTATTATGTGAGGACATTTCCTTTATCACCATGGGCCCCTATAGGCTCCCAAATATCACTTTGCAGATTCCACGAAAAGAGTGTTAGCAAACTGCTTCTTGAGGCAGAGATTGTAACTCTGTGAGATGAACTCACAGATCAGAAAGAAGTTTCTCAGAAAGCTTCTTTCACGTTTTGAACGGATGAAATTTCCTTTATCAGCGTAGGCCTCAATGTGGTCCAAAGAAGCCCTTCTCAGTTTCCCCAAAGACAGTGTTAATGGACTGCTCCACGAAACATAAGTGTAACTCTGTGAGATGAATTCACACATCACCAAGAAGTTTCTATGAAAGCTTCTTTCTAGTTTTCATCTCTGGATATTTCCTTTGTCACTGTAATGTTCATTGCGCTATGAAGTATCTAATTGCAGATCTCCAGAAAACTATGCTAACAAACTGATCACTGAAGAGAAACGTGTAACTCTGTGAGTTGCATTCACACATGGCAATGCAGTTTCTCAGAATGCTTCTCTTTAGTTATTATATGAGGATATTTCCTTTATCACCATGGGCCCCTATAGGCTCCCAAATATCACTTTGCAGATTCCACGAAAAGAGTGTTAGCAAACTGCTTCTTGAGGCAGAGATTGTAACTCTGTGAGATGAACTCACAGATCAGAAAGAAGTTTCTCAGAAAGCTTCTTTCACGTTTTGAACGGATGAAATTTCCTTTATCAGCGTAGGCCTCAATGTGATCCAAAGAAGCTCTTCTCAGTTTCCCCAAAGACAGTGTTAATGGACTGCTCCACGAAACATAAGTGTAACTCTGTGAGATGAATTCACACATCACCAAGAAGTTTCTAAGAAAGCTTCTTTACTAGTTTTCATCTGGGTATTTCCTTTGTCACTGTAATGTTCATTGCGCTATGAAGTATCTAATTGCAGATCTCCAGAAAACTGTGTTAACAAACTGATCACTGAAGAGAAACGTGAAACTTTGTGAGTTGCATTCACACATGGTAATGCAGTTTCTCAGAAAGCTTCTCTTTAGTATTATGTGAGGACATTTCCTTTATCACCATGGGACCCTATAGGCTCCCAAATATCACTTTGCAGATTAGACGAGAAGAGTGTTAGCAAACTTCTTCTTGAGGCAGAGGTTGTAACTCTGTGAGATGAACTCACAGATCAGAAAGAAGTTTCTCAGAAAGCTTCTTTCACGTTTTGAACGGATGAAATTTCCTTTATCAGCGTAGGCCTCAATGTGGTCCAAAGAAGCCCTTCTCAGTTTCCCCAAAGACAGCTGTTAATGGACTGTTCCACGAAACATAAGTGTAACTCTGTGAGATGAATTCACACATCACAAGAAGTTTCTAAGAAAGCTTCCTTCTAGTTGTCACTGTGGATATTTCCTTTGTCACTGTAATGTTCATTGCGCTATGAAGTATCTAATTGCAGATTTCCAGAAAACTGTGCTAACAAACTGATCACTGAAGAGAAACGTGTAACTCTGTGAGTTGCATTCACACATGGTAATGCAGTTTCTCAGAAAGCTTCTCTTTAGTTATTATGTGAGGACATTTCCTTTAACACCATGGGCCCCTATAGGCTCCCAAATATCACTTTGCGGATTAGACGAGAAGAGTGTTAGCAAACTTCTTCTTGAGGCAGAGGTTGTAACTCAGTGAGATGAACTCACAGATCAGAAAGAAGTTTCTCAGAAAGCTTCTGTCACGTTTTGAACGGATGAAATTTCCTTTATCAGCGTAGGCCTCAATGTGGTCCAAAGAAGCCCTTCTCTGTTTCCACAAGGACAGTGTTAATGGACTGTTCCACGAAACATAAGTGTAACTCTGTGAGATGAATTCACACATCAACAAGAAGTTTCTAAGAAAGCTTCCTTCTAGTTTTCACTGTCGCATATTTCCTTTGTCACTGTAATGTTCATGGCGCTATGAAGTATCTAATTGCAGATTTCCAGAAAACTGTGCTAACAACTGATCACTGAAGAGAAACGTGTAACTCTGTGAGTTGCATTCACACATGGTAATGCAGTTCTCAGAAAGCTTCTCTTTAGTTATTATGTGAGGACATTTCCTTTATCACCATGGGCCCCTATAGGCTCCCAAATATCACTTTGCAGATTAGACGAGAAGAGTGTTAGCAAACTTCTTCTTGAGGCAGAGATTGTAACTCTGTGAGATGAACTCACAGATCAGAAAGAAGTTTCTCAGAAAGCTTCTTTCACGTTTTGAACGGATGAAATTTCCTTTATCAGCGTAGGCCTCAATGTGATCCAAAGAAGCTCTTCTCAGTTTCCCCAAAGACAGTGTTAATGGACTGCTCCACGAAACATAAGTGTAACTCTGTGAGATGAATTCACACATCACCAGAAGTTTCTATAGAAAGCTTCTTCTAGTTTTCATCTCTGGATATTTCCTTTGTCACTGTAATGTTCATTGCGCTATGAAGTATCTAATTGCAGATTCCCAGAAAACTATGCTAACAAACTGATCACTGAAGAGAAACGTGTAACTTTGTGAGTTGCATTCACACATGGTAATGCAGTTTCTCAGAATGCTTCTCTTTAGTTATTATGTGAGGATATTTCCTTTATCACCATGGGCCCCAATAGGCTGCCAAATATCACTTTGCAGATTCCACGAAAAGAGTGTTAGCAAACTGCTTCTTGAGGCAGAGATTGTAACTCTGTGAGATGAACTCACAGATCAGAAAGAAGTTTCTCAGAAAGCTTCTTTCACGTTTGAACGGATGAAATTTCCTTTATCAGCGTAGGCCTCAATGTGGTCCAAAGAAGCCCTTCTCAGTTTCCCAAAGACAGTGTTAATGGACTGTTCCACGAAACATAAGTGTAACTCTGTGAGATGAATTCACACATCAACAAGAGTTTCTAAGAAGCTTCCTTCTAGTTTTCACTGTGATATTTCCTTTGTCACTGTAATGTTTCACTTGCGCTATGAAGTATCTAATTGCAGATTTCCAGAAAACTGTGCTAACAAACTGATCACTGAAGAGAAACGTGTAACTTTGTGAGTTGCATTCACACATGGTAATGCAGTTTTCTCAGAAAGCTTCTCTTTAGTTATTATGTGAGGATATTTCCTTTATCACCATGGGCCCCTATAGGCTCCCAAATATCACTTTGCAGATTCCACGAAAAGAGTGTTAGCAAACTGCTTCTTGAGGCAGAGATTGTAACTCTGTGAGATGAACTCACAGATCAGAAAGAAGTTTCTCAGAAAGCTTCTTTCACGTTTTGAACGGATGAAATTTCCTTTATCAGCGTAGCCTCAATGTGATCCAAAGAAGCTCTTCTCAGTTTCCCCAAAGACAGTGTTAATGGACTGCTCCACGAAACATAAGTGTAACTCTGTGAGATGATTCACACATCACCAAGAAGTTTCAATGAAGCTTCTTTCTAGTTTTCATCTGGATATTTCCTTTGTCACTGTAATGTTCATTGCGCTATGAAGTATCTAATTGCAGATCTCCAGAAAACTATGATTAACAAACTGATCACTGAAGAGAAACGTGTAACTCTGTGAGTTGCATTCACACATGGCAATGCAGTTTCTCAGAATGCTTCTCTTTAGTTATTATGTGAGGATATTTCCTTTATCACCATGGCCCCAATAGGCTGCCAATATCACTTTGCAGATTCCACGAAAAGAGTGTTAGCAAACTGCTTCTTGAGGCAGAGATTGTAACTCTGTGAGAATGAACTCACAGATCAGAAAGAAGTTTCTCAGAAAGCTTCTTTCACGTTTTGAACGGATGAAATTTCCTTTATCAGCGTAGGCCTCAATGTGGTCCAAAGAAGCCCTTCTCAGTTTCCCCAAAGACAGTGTTAATGGACTGTTCCACGAAACATAAGTGTAACTCTGTGAGATGAATTCACACATCAACAGAAGTTTCTAGAAAGCTTCCTTCTAGTTTTCACTGTGGATATTTCCTTTGTCACTGTAATGTTCATTGCGCTATGAAGTATCTAATTGCAGATTTCCAGAAAACTGTGCTAACAAACTGATCACTGAAGAGAAACGTGTAACTTTGTGAGTTGCATTCACACATGGTAATGCAGTTTCTCAGAAAGCTTCTCTTTAGTTATTATGTGAGGACATTTCCTTTATCACCATGGGCCCCTATAGGCTCCAATATCACTTTGCAGATTCGACGAAAAGAGTGTTAGCAAACTGCTTCTTGAGGCAGAGATTGTAACTCTGTGAGATGAACTCACAGATCAGAAAGAAGTTTCTCAGAAAGCTTCTTTCACGTTTGAACGGATGAAATTTCCTTATCAGCGTAGGCCTCATGTGGATCCAAAGAAGCTCTTCTCAGTTTCCCCAAAGACAGTGTTAATGGACTGCTCCACAAACATAAGTGTAACTCTGTGAGATGAATTCACACATCACAAGAAGTTTCTAAGAAAGCTTCTTTCTAGTTTTCATCTGGATATTTCCTTTGTCACTGTAATGTTCATTGCGCTATGATGTATCTAATTGCAGATTTCCAGAAAACTGTGCTAACAAACTGATCACTGAAGAGAAACGTGTCACTTTGTGAGTTGCATTCACACATGGTAATGCAGTTTTCTCAGAAAGCTTCTCTTTAGTTATTATATGAGGATATTTCCTTATCACCATGGGCCCCTAATAGGCTCCCAAATATCACTTTGCAGATTCCACGAAAGAGTGTTAGCAACTGCTTCTTGAGGCAGAGATTGTAACTCTGTGAGAATGAACTCACAGATCAGAAAGAAGTTTCTCAGAAAGCTTCTTTCACGTTTTGAACGGATGAAATTCCCTTGGCCCCATTGTTTTCAAAGGGTTCGGGAATATCTGTTCTCAGATTCCACACAAATAGGGCTAGGCCACGGCCCCACGAAATACAGCTGCAACTTAGTGAGTTGAATTCACACATCACAAAGCGGTTTCTCAGAAAGCTTCTTTCTTTAGTAAGACGAAGTTATTTGTGGTCTTGGAGCGCCACCGTGTGTCCTATTGCAGATTCTGCGAAAACTCTCCTAGCAAGTTTCTCAGTGGAAACAATGATGGACATCTGTGGGCTGAAATCACCCACAACAAAAGTTTCTGAGAAGGCTTCTCTGCAGGTTTCTCTGAGGATAGTTCCTTATTCAGCATGCGATTCAACGATATCCAAGACATCACATCTGAGATTCCTCAAATGAGTGCTAGGAAACTCCCCCGAGAAAGGGTGATAGAACACTGTGAAATGAATTCACATATCACAAAGCAGTTTCTCAGAAAGCTTGGTTCTGCTTTCCTTGGAGGATATTCTTCTTCCTTCTATTCTTCAAAGCTATCTGAAATATCACTTCTCGGAATCCACGGAAACAGTCCTAAGAAACGGCTGCAAAAACAATGGCGTAACTCTGTGAGTTGCATTCACACATGGCAGTGCAGTTTCTCAGAAAGCTTCTCTTTAGTTATTATGTGAGGATATTTCCTTTATCACCATGGGCCCCTATAGGCTCCCAAATATCACTTTGCAGATTAGACGAGAAGTGTTAGCAAACTTCTTCTTGAGGCAGAGGTTGTAACTCTGTGAGAACTCACAATCAGAAAGAAGTTTCTCAGAAAGCTTCTTTCACGTTTTGAACGGATGAAATTTCCTTTATCAGCGTAGGCCTCAATGTGATCCAAAGAAGCCCTTCTCAGTTTCCCCAAAGACAGTGTTAATGGACTGCTCACCGAAACATAAGTGTAACTCTGTGAGATGAATTCACACATCACCAAGTTTCTATGAAAGCTTCTTTCTAGTTTTCATCTCTGGATATTTCCTTTGTCACTGTAATGTTCATTGCGCTATGAAGTATCTAATTGCAGATCCCAGAAAACTATGCTAACAAACTGATCACTGAAGAGAAACGTGTAACTCTGTGAGTTGCATTCACACATGGCAATGCAGTTTCTCAGAATGCTTCTCTTTAGTTATTATGTGAGGATATTTCCTTTATCACATGGGCCCCAATAGGCTGCCAAATATCACTTTGCAGATTCCACGAAAAGAGTGTTAGCAAACTGCTTCTTGAGGCAGAGATTGTAACTCTGTGAGATGAACTCACAGATCAGAAAGAAGTTTCTCAGAAAGCTTCTTTCACGTTTTGAACGGATGAAATTTCCTTTAGCGCGTAGGCCTCAATGTGGTCCAAAGAAGCCCTTCTCAGTTTCCCCAAAGACAGTGTTAATGGACTGTTCCACGAAACATAAGTGTAACTCTGTGAGATGAATTCACACATCAACAAGAAGTTTCTAAGAAAGCTTCCTTCTAGTTTTCACTGTGGATATTTCCTTTGTCACTGTAATGTTCATTGCGCTATGAAGTATCTAATTGCAGATTTCCAGAAAACTGTGCTAACAAACTGATCACTGAAGAGAAACGTGTAACTTTGTGAGTTGCATTCACACATGGTAATGCAGTTTCTCAGAAAGCTTCTCTTTAGTTATTATGTGAGGATATTTCCTTTATCACCATGGGCCCCTATAGGCTCCCAAATATCACTTTGCAGATTCCACGAAAAGAGTGTTAGCAAACTGCTTCTTGAGGCAGAGATTGTAACTCTGTGAGATGAACTCACAGATCAGAAAGAAGTTTCTCAGAAAGCTTCTTTCACGTTTTGAACGGATGAAATTTCCTTTATCAGCGTAGGCCTCAATGTGATCCAAAGAAGCTCTTCTCAGTTTCCCCAAAGACAGTGTTAATGGACTGCTCCACGAAACATAAGTGTAACTCTGTGAGATGAATTCACACATCACCAAGAAGTTTCTAAGAAAGCTTCTTTCTAGTTTTCATCTGGATATTTCCTTTGTCACTGTAATGTTCATTGCGCTATGAAGTATCTAATTGCAGATCTCCAGAAAACTGTGTTAACAAACTGATCACTGAAGAGAAACGTGTAAACTTTGTGAGTTGCATTCACACATGGTAATGCAGTTTCTCAGAAAGCTTCTCTTTAGTTATTATGTGAGGACATTTCCTTTATCACCATGGGCCCCATAGGCTCCCAAATATCACTTTGCAGATTAGACAGAAGAGTGTTAGCAAACTTCTTCTTGAGGCAGAGGTTGTAACTCTGTGAGATGAACTCACAGATCAGAAAGAAGTTTCTCAGAAAGCTTCTTTCACGTTTTGAACGGATGAAATTTCCTTTATCAGCGTAGGCCTCAATGTGGTCCAAAGAAGCCCTTCTCAGTTTCCCCAAAGACAGTGTTAATGGACTGTTCCACGAAACATAAGTGTAACTCTGTGAGATGAATTCACACATCAACAAGAAGTTTTAAGAAAGCTTCCTTCTAGTTTCACTGTGGATATTTCCTTTGTCACTGTAATGTTCATTGCGCTATGAAGTATCTAATGCAGATTTCCAGAAAACTGTGCTAACAAACTGATCACTGAAGAGAAACGTGTAACTTGTGAGTTGCATTCACACATGGTAATGCAGTTTCTCAGAAAGCTTCTCTTTAGTTATTATGTGAGGATATTTCCTTTATCACCATGGGCCCCTATAGGCTCCCAAATATCACTTTGCAGATTCCACGAAAGAGTGTTAGCAAACTGCTTCTTGAGGCAGAGATTGTAACTCTGTGAGATGAACTCACAGATCAGAAAGAAGTTTCTCAGAAAGCTTCTTTCACGTTTGAACGGATGAAATTCCTTTATCAGCGTAGGCCTCAATGTGATCCAAAGAAGCTCTTCTCAGTTTCCCCAAAGACAGTGTTAATGGACTGCTCCACGAAACATAAGTGTAACTCTGTGAGATGAATTCACACATCACCAAGAAGTTTCTAAGAAAGCTTCTTTCTAGTTTTCATCTGGATATTTCCTTTGTCACTGTAATGTTCATTGCGCTATGAAGTATCTAATTGCAGATTCCAGAAAACTGTGCTAACAAACTGATCACTGAAGAGAAACGTGTAACTTGTGAGTTGCATTCACACATGGTAATGCAGTTTCTCAGAAAGCTTCTCTTTAGTTATTATATGAGGATATTTCCTTTATCACCATGGGCCCCTATAGGCTCCCAAATATCACTTTGCAGATTCCACGAAAGTGTTAGCAAACTGCTTCTTGAGGCAGAGATTGTAACTCTGTGAGATGAACTCACAGATCAGAAAGAAGTTTCTCAGTAAGCTTCTTTCTCATTTTTATTGGAAGATGTTTCCCTTGGCCCCATTTTTTCAAAGGGTTCGGGAATCTGTTCTCAGATTCCACACAAATAGGGCTAGGCCACGGCCCCACGAAATACAGCTGCAACTTAGTGAGTTGAATTCACACATCACAAAGCGGTTTCTCAGAAAGCTTCTTCTTAGTAAGACGAAGTTTTTGTGGTCTTGGAGCGCCTCCGTGTGTCCTATTGCAGATTCTGCGAAAACTCTCCTAGCAAGTTTCTCAGTGGAAACAATGATGGACATCTGTGGGCTGAAATCACCCACAACAAAGAAGTTTCTGAGAAGGCTTCTCTGCAGGTTTCTCTGAGGATAGTTCCTTATTCAGCATGCGATTCAACGATATCCAAGACATCACATCTGAGATTCCTCAAATGAGTGCTAGGAAACTCCCCCGAGAAAGGGTGATAGAACACTGTGAAATGAATTCACATATCACAAAGCAGTTTCTCAGAAAGCTTGGTTCTGCTTTCTCTTGGAGGATATTTCTTCTTCCTTCTATTCTTCAAAGCTATCTGAAATATCACTTCTCGGAATCCACGGAAACAGTCCTAAGAAGGCTGCAAAAACAATGGCGTAACTCTGTGAGTTGCATTCACACATGGCAGTGCAGTTTCTCAGAAAGCTTCTCTTTAGTTATTATGTGAGGATATTTCCTTTATCACCATGGGCCCCATAGGCTCCCAAATATCACTTTGCAGATTAGACGAGAAGAGTGTTAGCAAACTTCTTCTTGAGGCAGAGGTTGTAACTCTGTGAGATGAACTCACAATCAGAAAGAAGTTTCTCAGAAAGCTTCTTTCACGTTTTGAACGGATGAAATTTCCTTTATCAGCGTAGGCCTCAATGTGATCCAAGAAGCCCTTCTCAGTTTCCCCAAAGACAGTGTTAATGGACTGCTCCACGAAACATAAGTGTAACTCTGTGAGATGAATTCACACATCACCAAGAAGTTTCTATGAAAGCTTCTTTCTAGTTTTCATCTCTGGATATTTCCTTTGTCACTGTAATGTTCATTGCGCTATGAAGTATCTAATTGCAGATCCCCAGAAAACTATGCTAACAAACTGATCACTGAAGAGAAACGTGTAACTCTGTGAGTTGCATTCACACATGGCAATGCAGTTTCTCAGAAAGCTTCTCTTTAGTTATTATGTGAGGATATTTCCTTTATCACCATGGGCCCCAATAGGCTCCAAATATCACTTTGCAGATTCCACGAAAAGAGTGTTAGCAAACTGCTTCTTGAGGCGAGATTGTAACTCTGTGAGATGAACTCACAGATCAGAAAGAAGTTTCTCAGAAAGCTTCTTTCACGTTTTGAACGGATGAAATTTCCTTTATCAGCGTAGGCCTCAATGTGGTCCAAAGAAGCCCTTCTCAGTTTCCCCAAAGACAGTGTTAATGGACTGTTCCACGAAACAAAGTGTAACTCTGTGAGATGAATTCACACATCAACAAGAAGTTTCTAAGAAAGCTTCCTTCTAGTTTTCACTGTGGATATTTCCTTTGTCACTGTAATGTTCATTGCGCTATGAAGTATCTAATTGCAGATTTCCAGAAAACTGTGCTAACAAACTGATCACTGAAGAGAAACGTGTAACTTGTGAGTTGCATTCACACATGGTAATGCAGTTTCTCAGAAAGCTTCTCTTTAGTTATTATGTGAGGAATTTCCTTTATCACCATGGGCCCCTATAGGCTCCCAAATATCACTTTGCAGATTCCACGAAAAGAGTGTTAGCAAACTGCTTCTTGAGGCAGATTGTAACTCTGTAGATGAACTCACAGATCAGAAAGAAGTTTCTCAGAAAGCTTCTTCACGTTTTGAACGGATGAAATTTCCTTTATCAGCGTAGGCCTCAATGTGATCCAAAGAAGCTCTTCTCAGTTTCCCCAAAGACAGTGTTAATGGACTGCTCACGAAACAAGTGTAACTCTGTGAGATGAATTCACACATCACCAAGAAGTTTCTAAGAAAGCTTCTTTCTAGTTTTCATCTGGATATTTCCTTTGTCACTGTAATGTTCATTGCGCTATGAAGTATCTAATTGCAGATCTCCAGAAAACTATGCTAACAAACTGATCACTGAAGAGAAACGTGTAACTCTGTGAGTTGCATTCACACATGGCAATGCAGTTTCTCAGAATGCTTCTCTTTAGTTATTATGTGAGGATATTTCCTTTATCACCATGGGCCCCAATGGCTCCAAATATCACTTTGCAGATTCCACGAAAGAGAGTGTTAGCAAACTGCTTCTTGAGGCAGAGTAACTCTGTGAGATGAACTCACAGATCAGAAAGAAGTTTCTCAGAAAGCTTCTTTCACGTTTTGAACGGATGAAATTTCCTTTATCAGCGTAGGCCTCAATGTGATCCAAAGAAGCCTTCTCAGTTTCCCCAAAGACAGTGTTAATGGACTGTTCCACGAAACATAAGTGTAACTCTGTGAGATGAATTCACACATCAACAAGAAGTTTCTAAGAAAGCTTCCTTCTAGTTTCACTGTGGATATTTCCTTTGTCACTGTAATGTTCATTGCGCTATGAAGTATCTAATTGCAGATTTCCAGAAACTGTGCTAACAAACTGATCACTGAAGAGAAACGTGTAACTTTGTGAGTTGCATTCACACATGGTAATGCAGTTTTCTCAGAAAGCTTCTCTTTAGTTATTATATGAGGATATTTCCTTTATCACCATGGGCCCCTATAGGCTCCCAAATATCACTTTGCAGATTCCACGAAAAGAGTGTTAGCAAACTGCTTCTTGAGGCAGAGATTGTAACTCTGTGAGATGAACTCACAGATCAGAAAGAAGTTTCTCAGAAAGCTTCTTTCACGTTTTGAACGGATGAAATTTCCTTTATCAGCGTAGGCCTCAATGTGATCCAAAGAAGCTCTTCTCAGTTTCCCCAAAGACAGTGTTAATGGACTGCTCCACGAAACATAAGTGTAACTCTGTGAGATGAATTCACACATCAACCAAGAAGTTTCTAAGAAAGCTTCTTTCTAGTTTTCATCGGATATTTCCTTTGTCACTGTAATGTTCATTGCGCTATGAAGTATCTAATTGCAGATCTCCAGAAAACTATGCTAACAAACTGATCACTGAAGAGAAACGTGTAACTCTGTGAGTTGCATTCACACATGGCAATGCAGTTTCTCAGAATGCTTCTCTTTAGTTATTATGTGAGGATATTTCCTTTATCACCATGGGCCCCAATGGCTGCCAAATATCACTTTGCAGATTCCACGAAAAGAGTGTTAGCAAACTGCTTCTTGAGCAGAGATTGTAACTCTGTGAGATGAACTCACAGATCAGAAAGAAGTTTCTCAGAAAGCTTCTTTCACGTTTTGAACGGATGAAATTTCCTTTATCAGCGTAGGCCTCAATGTGGTCCAAAGAAGCCCTTCTCAGTTTCCCCAAAGACAGTGTTAATGGACTGTCCACGAACATAAGTGTAACTCTGTGAGATGAATTCACACATCAACAAGAAGTTTCTAAGAAAGCTTCCTTCTAGTTTTCACTGTGGATATTTCCTTTGTCACTGTAATGTTCATTGCGCTATGAAGTATCTAATTGCAGATTTCCAGAAAACTGGCTAACAAACTGATCACTGAAGAGAAACGTGTAACTTGTGAGTTGCATTCACACATGGTAATGCAGTTTCTCAGAAAGCTTCTCTTTAGTTATTATATGAGGATATTTCCTTTATCACCATGGGCCCCTATAGCTCCAAATATCACTTTGCAGATTCCACGAAAAGAGTGTTAGCAAACTGCTTCTTGAGGCAGAGATTGTAACTCTGTGAGATGAACTCACAGATCAGAAAGAAGTTTCTCAGAAAGCTTCTTTCACGGTTTTGAACGGATGAAATTTCCTTTATCAGCGTAGGCCTCAATGTGATCCAAGAAGCTCTTCTCAGTTTCCCAAAGACAGTGTTAATGGACTGCTCCACGAAACATAAGTGTAACTCTGTGAGATGAATTCACACATCACCAAGAAGTTTCTAAGAAAGCTTCTTTCTAGTTTTCATCTGGATATTTCCTTTGTCACTGTAATGTTCATTCGCTATGAAGTATCTAATTGCAGATTCCAGAAAACTGTGCTAACAAACTGATCACTGAAGAGAAACGTGTAACTTGTGAGTTGCATTCACACATGGTAATGCAGTTTCTCAGAAAGCTTCTCTTTAGTTATTATGGAGGATATTTCCTTTCACCATGGCCCCTAGAGGCTCCCAAATACACTTTGCAGATTCCACGAAAAGAGTGTTAGCAAACTGCTTCTTGAGGCAGAGGTTGTTAACTCTGTGAGATGAACTCACAGATCAGAAAGAAGTTTCTCAGAAAGCTTCTTTCACGTTTTGAACGGATGAATTTCCTTTATCAGCGTAGGCCTCAATGTGATCCAAAGAAGCCTTCTCAGTTTCCCCAAAGACAGTGTTAATGGACTGCTCCACGAAACATAAGTGTAACTCTGTGAGATGAATTCACACATCACCAAGAAGTTTCTAAGAAAGCTTCTTTCTAGTTTTCATCTGGATATTTCCTTTGTCACTGTAATGTTCATTGCGCTATGAAGTATCTAATTGCAGATCTCCAGAAAACTGTTACAAACTGATCACTGAAAGAAACGTGTAACTCTTGTGAGTTGCATTCACACATGGTAATGCAGTTTCTCAGAAAGCTTCTCTTTAGTTATTATGTGAGGACATTTCCTTTATCACCATGGGCCCTATAGGCTCCCAAATATCACTTTGCAGATTAGACGAGAAGAGTGTTAGCAACTTCTTCTTGAGGCAGAGGTTGTAACTCTGTGAGATGAACTACAGATCAGAAAGAAGTTTCTCAGAAAGCTTCTTTCACGTTTTGAACGGATGAAATTTCCTTTATCAGCGTAGGCCTCAAGTGGTCCAAAAAGCCCTTCTCAGTTTCCCAAAGACAGTGTTAATGGACTGTTCCACGAAACATAAGTGTAACTCTGTGAGATGAATTCACACATCAAAAGAAGTTTCTAAGAAAGCTTCCTTCTAGTTTTCACTGTGGATATTTCCTTTGTCACGTAATGTTCATTGCGCTATGAAGTATCTAATTGCAGATTTCCAGAAAACTATGCTAACAAACTGATCACTGAAGAGAAACGTGTAACTCTGTGAGTTGCATTCACACATGGCAATGCAGTTTCTCAGAATGCTTCTCTTTAGTTATTATGTGAGGATATTTCCTTTATCACCATGGGCCCCAATAGGCTCCAAATATCACTTTGCAGATTCCACGAAAGAGTGTTAGCAAACTGCTTCTTGAGGCAGAGATTGTAACTCTGTGAGATGAACTCACAGATCAGAAAGAAGTTTCTCAGAAAGCTTCTTTCACGTTTTGAACGGATGAAATTTCCTTTATCAGCGTAGGCCTCAATGTGGTCCAAAGAAGCCCTTCTCAGTTTTCCCCAAAGACAGTGTTAATGGACGTTTCCACGAAACATAAGTGTACTCTGTGAGATGAATTCACACATCAACAAGAAGTTTCTAAAGAAGCTTCCTTCTAGTTTTCACTGTGGATATTCCTTTGTCACTGTGTGTTCATTGCGCTATGAAGTATCTAATTGCAGATTTCCAGAAAACTGTGCTAACAAACTGATCACTGAAGAGAAACGTGTAACTTTGTGAGTTGCATTCACACATGGGTAATGCAGTTTTTCAGAAAGCTTCTCTTTAGTATTATGAGGATATTTCCTTTATCACCATTGGGCCCCTATAGGCTCCCAAATATCACTTTGCAGATTCCACGAAAAGAGTGTTGCAAACTGCTTCTTGAGGCAGAGATTGTAACTCTGTGAGATGAACGCACAGATCAGAAAGAAGTTTCTCAGAAAGCTTCTTTCACGTTTTGAACGGATGAAATTTCCTTTATCAGCGTAGGCCTCAATGTGATCCAAAGAAGCTCTTCGCAGTTTTCCCCAAAGACAGTGTTAATGGACTGCTCCACGAAACATAAGTGTAACTCTGTGAGATGAATTCACACATCACCAAGAAGTTTCTAAGAAAGCTTCTTTCT
>NW_022141873.1:0-38255 GCF_007565055.1 Rhinopithecus roxellana | reverse complement strand
CGTGAAAGAAGCTTTCTGAGAAACTTCTTTCTGATCTGTGAGTTCATCTCACAGAGTTACAACCTCTGCCTCAAGAAGAAGTTTGCTAACACTCTTCTCGTAATCTGCAAAGTGATATTTGGGAGCCTATAGGGGCCCATGGTGATAAAGGAAATATCCTCACATAATAACTAAAGAGAAGCTTTCTGAGAAACTGCACTGCCATGTGTGAATGCAACTCACAGAGTTACGCCATTGTTTTTGCAGCCGTTTCTTAGGACTGTTTCCGTGGATTCCGAGAAGTGATATTTCAGATAGCTTTGAAGAATAGAAGGAAAAGAAATGTCCTCCAAGAGAAAGCAGAACCAAGCTTTCTGAGAAACTGCTTTGTGATATGTGAATTCATTTCACAGTGTTCTATCACCCTTTCTCGGGGGAGTTTCCTAGCACTCATTTGAGGAATCTCAGATGTGATGTCTTGGATATCGTTGAATCGCATGCTGAATAAGGAACTATCCTCAGAGAAACCTGCAGAGAAGCCTTCTCAGAAACTTCTTTGTTGTGGGTGATTTCAGCCCACAGATGTCCATCATTGTTTCCACTGAGAAACTTGCTAGGAGAGTTTTCGCAGAATCTGCAATAGGACACACGGTGGCGCTCCAAGACCACAAATAACTTCGTCTTACTAAAGAAAGAAGCTTTCTGAGAAACCGCTTTGTGATGTGTGAATTCAACTCACTAAGTTGCAGCTGTATTTCGTGGGGCCGTGGCCTAGCCCTATTTGTGTGGAATCTGAGAACAGATATTCCCGAACCCTTTGAAAACAATGGGGCCAAGGGAAACATCTTCCAATAAAAATGAGAAAGAAGCTTACTGAGAAACTTCTTTCTGATCTGTGAGTTCATCTCACAGAGTTACAATCTCTGCCTCAAGAAGAAGTTTGCTAACACTCTTCTCGTCTAATCTGCAAAGTGATATTTGGGAGCCTATAGGGGCCCATGGTGATAAAGGAAATGTCCTCACATAATAACTAAAGAGAAGCTTTCTGAGAAACTGCATTACCATGTGTGAATGCAACTCACAGAGTTACACGTTTCTCTTCAGTGATCAGTTTGTTAGCACAGTTTTCTGGAAATCTGCAATTAGATACTTCATAGCGCAATGAACATTACAGTGACAAAGGAAATATCACAGTGAAAACTAGAAGAAGCTTTCTTAGAAACTTCTTGTTGATGTGTGAATTCATCTCACAGAGTTACACTTATGTTTCGTGGACAGTCCATTAACACTGTCTTTGGGAAACTGAGAAGGGCTTCTTTGGACCACATTGAGGCCTACGCTGATAAAGGAAATTTCATCCGTTCAAAACGTGAAAGAAGCTTTCTGAGAAACTTCTTTCTGATCTGTGAGTTCATCTCACAGAGTTACAATCTCTGCCTCAAGAAGCAGTTTGCTAACACTCTTTCGTAATCTGCAAAGTGATATTTGGGAGCCTATAGGGGCCCATGGTGATAAAGGAAATATCCTCACATAATAACTAAAGAGAAGCTTTCTGAGAAACTGCATTACCATGTGTGAATGCAACTCACAAGTTACACGTTTCTCTTCAGTGATCAGTTTGTTAGCACAGTTTTCTGGAATCTGCAATTAGATACTTCATAGCGCAATGAACATTACAGTGACAAAGGAAATATCCACAGTGAAAACTAGAAAGAAGCTTTCTTAGAAACTTCTTGTTGATGTGTGAATTCATCTCACAGAGTTACACTTATGTTTCGTGGACAGTCCATTAACACTGTCTTTGGGGAAACTGAGAAGGGCTTCTTTGGATCACATTGAGGCCTACGCTGATAAAGGAAATTTCATCCGTTCAAAACGTGAAAGAAGCTTTCTGAGAAACTTCTTTCTGATTGTGAGTTCATCTCACAGAGTTACAACTCTGCCTCAAGAAGAAGTTTGCTAACACTCTTCTCGTCTAATCTGCAAAGTGATATTTGGGAGCCTATAGGGGCCCATGGTGATAAAGGAAATATCCTCACATAATAACTAAAGAGAAGCTTTCTGAGAAACTGCACTGCCATGTGTGAATGCAACTCACAGAGTTACGCCATTGTTTTGCAGCCGTTTCTTAGGACTGTTTCCGTGGATTCCGAGAAGTGATATTTCAGATAGCTTTGAAGAATAGAAGGAAAAGAAAAATCCTCCAAGAGAAAGCAGAACCAAGCTTTCTGAGAACTGCTTTGTGATATGTGAATTCATTTCACAGTGTTCTATCACCCTTTCTCGGGGGAGTTTCCTAGCACTCATTTGAGGAATCTCAGATGTGATGTCTTGGATATCGTTGAATCGCATGCTGAATAAGGAACTATCCTCAGAGAACCTGCAGAGAAGCCTTCTCAGAAACTTCTTTGTTGTGGGTGATTTCAGCCCACAGATGTCCATCATTGTTTTCCACTGAGAAAACTTGCTAGGAGAGTTTTCGCAGAATCTGCAATAGGACACACGGTGGCGCTCCAAGACCACAAATAACTTCGTCTTACTAAAGAAAGAAGCTTTCTGAGAAACCGCTTGTGATGTGTGAATTCAACTCACTAAGTTGCAGCTGTATATCGCGGGGCCGTGGCCTAGCCCTATTTGTGTGGAATCTGAGAACAGCTATTCCCGAACCCTTTGAAAACAATGGGGCCAAGGGAAACATCTTCCAATAAAAATGAGAAAGAAGCTTACTGAGAAACTTCTTTCTGATCTGTGAGTTCATCTCACAGAGTTACAATCTCTGCCTCAAGAAGCAGTTTGCTAACACTCTTTTCGTGGAATCTGCAAAGTGATATTTGGCAGCCTATTGGGGCCCATGGTGATAAAGGAAATATCCTCACATAATAACTAAAGAGAAGCATTCTGAGAAACTGCATTGCCATGTGTGAATGCAAACTCACAGAGTTACACGTTTCTCTTCAGTGATCAGTTTGTTAGCATAGTTTTCTGGAGATCTGCAATTAGATACTTCATAGCGCAATGAACATTACAGTGACAAGGAAATATCCAGAGATGAAAACTTGAAAGAAGCTTTCATAGAAACTTCTTGGTGATGTGTGAATTCATCTCACAGAGTTACACTTATGTTTCGTGGAGCAGTCCATTAACACTGTCTTTGGGGAAACAACTGAGAAGGGCTTCTTTGGATCACATTGAGGCCTACGCTGATAAAGGAAATTTCATCCGTTCAAAACGTGAAAGAAGCTTTCTGAGAAACTTCTTTCTGATCTGTGAGTTCATCTCACAGAGTTACAACCTCTGCCTCAAGAAGAAGTTTGCTAACACTCTTCTCGTCTAATCTGCAAAGTGATATTTGGGAGCCTATAGGGGCCCATGGTGATAAAGGAAATGTCCTCACATAATAACTAAAGAGAAGCTTTCTGAGAAACTGCATTACCATGTGTGAATGCAACTCACAAAGTTTCACGTTTCTCTTCAGTGATCAGTTTGTTAACACAGTTTTCTGGAGATCTGCAATTAGATACTTCATAGCGCAATGAACATTACAGTGACAAAGGAAATATCCAGATGAAAACTAGAAGAAGCTTTCTTAGAAACTTCTTGGTTGATGTGTGAATTCATCTCACAGAGTTACACTTATGTTTCGTGGAGCAGTCCATTAACACTGTCTTTGGGGAAACTGAGAAGAGCTTCTTTGGATCACATTGAGGCCTACGCTGATAAAGGAAATTTCATCCGTTCAAAACGTGAAAGAAGCTTTCCTGAGAAACTTCTTTCTGATCGGTGAGTTCATCTCACAGAGTTACAATCTCTGCCTCAAGAAGCAGTTTGCTAACACTCTTTTCGTGAATCTGCAAAGTGATATTTGGGAGCCTATAGGGGCCCATGGTGATAAAGGAAATGTCCTCACATAATAACTAAAGAGAAGCTTTCTGAGAAACTGCATTACCATGTGTGAATGCAACTCACAGAGTTACACGTTTCTCTTCAGTGATCAGTTTGTTAGCACAGTTTTCTGGAAATCTGCAATTAGATACTTCATAGCGCAATGAACATTACAGTGACAAAGGAAATATCCAGATGAAAACTAGAAAGAAGCTTTCTTAGAAACTTCTTGTTGATGTGTGAATTCATCTCACAGAGTTACACTTATGTTTCGTGGAACAGTCCATTAACACTGTCTTTGGGGAAAACTGAGAAGAGGCTTCTTTGGATCCACATTGAGGCCTACGCTGATAAAGGAAATTTCATCCGTTCAAAACGTGAAAGAAGCTTTCTGAGAAACTTCTTTCTGATCTGTGAGTTCATCTCACAGAGTTACAATCTCTGCCTCAAGAAGCAGTTTGCTAACACTCTTTTCGTGGAATCTGCAAAGTGATATTTGGGAGCCTATAGGGGCCCATGGTGATAAAGGAAATATCCTCACATAATAACTAAAGAGAAGCTTTCTGAGAAACTGCATTACCATGTGTGAATGCAACTCACAAAGTTACACGTTTCTCTTCAGTGATCAGTTTGTTAGCACAGTTTCTGGAAATCTGCAATTAGATACTTCATAGCGCAATGAACATTACAGTGACAAAGGAAATATCCACAGTGAAAACTAGAAGGAAGCTTTCTTAGAAACTTCTTGTTGATGTGTGAATTCATCTCACAGAGTTACACTTATGTTTCGTGGAACAGTCCATTAACACTGTCTTTGGGGAAACTGAGAAGGGCTTCTTTGGACCACATTGAGGCCTACGCTGATAAAGGAAATTTCATCCGTTCAAAACGTGAAAGAAGCTTTCTGAGAAACTTCTTTCTGATCTGTGAGTTCATCTCACAGAGTTACAATCCTCTGCCTCAAGAAGAAGTTTGCTAACACTCTTCTCGTCTAATCTGCAAAGTGATATTTGGGAGCCTATAGGGGCCCATGGTGATAAAGGAAATATCCTCACATAATAACTAAAGAGAAGCTTTCTGAGAAACTGCACTGCCATGTGTGAATGCAACTCACAGAGTTACGCCATTGTTTTTGCAGCCGTTTCTTAGGACTGTTTCCGTGGATTCCGAGAAGTGATATTTCAGATAGCTTTGAAGAATAGAAGGAGAAAGAAATGTCCTCCAAGAGAAAGCAGAACCAAGCTTTCTGAGAAACTGCTTTGTGATATGTGAATTCATTTCACAGTGTTCTATCACCCTTTCTCGGGGGAGTTTCCTAGCACTCATTGAGGAATCTCAGATGTGATGTCTTGGATATCGTTGAATCGCATGCTGAATAAGGAACTATCCTCAGAGAAACCTGCAGAGAAGCCTTCTCAGAAACTTCTTTGTTGTGGGTGATTTCAGCCCACAGATGTCCATCATTGTTTCCACTGAGAAACTTGCTAGGAGAGTTTTCGCAGAATCTGCAATAGGACACACGGTGGCGCTCCAAGACCACAAATAACTTCGTCTTACTAAAGAAAGAAGCTTTCTGAGAAACCGCTTTGTGATGTGTGAATTCAACTCACTAAGTTGCAGCTGTATTTCGTGGGGCCGTGGCCTAGCCCTATTTGTGTGGAATCTGAGAACAGATATTCCCGAACCCTTTGAAAACAATGGGGCCAAGGGAAACATCTTCCAATAAAAATGAGAAAGAAGCTTACTGAGAAACTTCTTTCTGATCTGTGAGTTCATCTCACAGAGTTACAATCTCTGCCTCAAGAAGCAGTTTGCTAACACTCTTTCGTGGAATCTGCAAAGTGATATTTGGCAGCCTATTGGGGCCCATGGTGATAAAGGAAATATCCTCACATAATAACTAAAGAGAAGCATTCTGAGAAACTGCATTGCCATGTGTGAATGCAACTCACAGAGTTACACGTTTCTCTTCAGTGATCAGTTTGTTAGCATAGTTTTCTGGAGATCTGCAATTAGATACTTCATAGCGCAATGAACATTACAGTGACAAAGGAAATATCCACAGTGAAAACTAGAAGGAAGCTTTCTTAGAAACTTCTTGTTGATGTGTGAATTCATCTCACAGAGTTACACTTATGTTTCGTGGAGCAGTCCATTAACACTGTCTTTGGGGAAACTGAGAAGGGCTTCTTTGGATCACATTGAGGCCTACGCTGATAAAGGAAATTTCATCCGTTCAAAACGTGAAAGAAGCTTTCTGAGAAACTTCTTTCTGATCTGTGAGTTCATCTCACAGAGTTACAACCTCTAGCCTCAAGAAGAAGTTTGCTAACACTCTTCTCGTCTAATCTGCAAAGTGATATTTGGGAGCCTATAGGGGCCCATGGTGATAAAGGAAATGTCCTCACATAATAACTAAAGAGAAGCTTTCTGAGAAACTGCATTACCATGTGTGAATGCAACTCACAGAGTTACACGTTTCTCTTCAGTGATCAGTTTGTTAGCACAGTTTTCTGGAAATCTGCAATTAGATACTTCATAGCGCAATGAACATTACAGTGACAAAGGAAATATCGACAGTGAAAACTAGAAGGAAGCTTTCTTAGAAACTTCTTGTTGATGTGTGAATTCATCTCACAGAGTTACACTTATGTTTCGTGGAGCAGTCCATTAACACTGTCTTTGGGGAAACTGAGAAGAGCTTCTTTGGATCACATTGAGGCCTACGCTGATAAAGGAAATTTCATCCGTTCAAAACGTGAAAGAAGCTTTCTGAGAAACTTCTTTCTGATCTGTGAGTTCATCTCACAGAGTTACAATCTCTGCCTCAAGAAGAAGTTTGCTAACACTCTTCTCGTCTAATCTGCAAAGTGATATTTGGGAGCCTATAGGGGCCCATGGTGATAAAGGAAATGTCCTCACATAATAACTAAAGAGAAGCTTTCTGAGAAACTGCATTACCATGTGTGAATGCAACTCACAGAGTTACACGTTTCTCTTCAGTGATCAGTTTGTTAGCACAGTTTTCTGGAAATCTGCAATTAGATACTTCATAGCGCAATGAACATTACAGTGACAAAGGAAATATCGACAGTGAAAACTAGAAGGAAGCTTTCTTAGAAACTTCTTGTTGATGTGTGAATTCATCTCACAGAGTTACACTTATGTTTCGTGGAACAGTCCATTAACACTGTCTTTGGGGAAACTGAGAAGGGCTTCTTTGGACCACATTGAGGCCTACGCTGATAAAGGAAATTTCATCCGTTCAAAACGTGAAAGAAGCTTTCTGAGAAACTTCTTTCTGATCTGTGAGTTCATCTCACAGAGTTACAACCTCTGCCTCAAGAAGAAGTTTGCTAACACTCTTCTCGTCTAATCTGCAAAGTGATATTTGGGAGCCTATAGGGGCCCATGGTGATAAAGGAAATATCCTCACATAATAACTAAAGAGAAGCTTTCTGAGAAACTGCATTACCATGTGTGAATGCAACTCACAAAGTTACACGTTTCTCTTCAGTGATCAGTTTGTTAGCACAGTTTTCTGGAAATCTGCAATTAGATACTTCATAGCGCAATGAACATTACAGTGACAAAGGAAATATCCACAGTGAAAACTAGAAGGAAGCTTTCTTAGAAACTTCTTGTTGATGTGTGAATTCATCTCACAGAGTTACACTTATGTTTCGTGGAACAGTCCATTAACACTGTCTTTGGGGAAACTGAGAAGGGCTTCTTTGGACCACATTGAGGCCTACGCTGATAAAGGAAATTTCATCCGTTCAAAACGTGAAAGAAGCTTTCTGAGAAACTTCTTTCTGATTTGTGAGTTCATCTCACAGAGTTAACAACGTCTGCCTCAAGAAGAAGTTTGCTAACACTCTTCTCGTCTAATCTGCAAAGTGATATTTGGGAGCCTATAGGGGCCCATGGTGATAAAGGAAATATCCTCACATAATAACTAAAGAGAAGCTTTCTGAGAAACTGCACTGCCATGTGTGAATGCAACTCACAGAGTTACGCCATTGTTTTTGCAGCCGTTTCTTAGGACTGTTTCCGTGGATTCCGAGAAGTGATATTTCAGATAGCTTTGAAGAATAGAAGGAAAAAGAAATATCCTCCAAGAGAAAGCAGAACCAAGCTTTCTGAGAAACTGCTTTGTGATATGTGAATTCATTTCACAGTGTTCTATCACCCTTTCTCGGGGGAGTTTCCTAGCACTCATTTGAGGAATCTCAGATGTGATGTCTTGGATATCGTTGAATCGCATGCTGAATAAGGAACTATCCTCAGAGAAACCTGCAGAGAAGCCTTCTCAGAAACTTCTTTGTTGTGGGTGATTTCAGCCCACAGATGTCCATCATTGTTTCCACTGAGAAACTTGCTAGGAGAGTTTTCGCAGAATCTGCAATAGGACACACGGTGGCGCTCCAAGACCACAAATAACTTCGTCTTACTAAAGAAAGAAGCTTTCTGAGAAACCGCTTTGTGATGTGTGAATTCAACTCACTAAGTTGCAGCTGTATATCGCGGGGCCGTGGCCTAGCCCTATTTGTGTGGAATCTGAGAACAGCTATTCCCGAACCCTTTGAAAACAATGGGGCCAAGGGAAACATCTTCCAATAAAAATGAGAAAGAAGCTTACTGAGAAACTTCTTTCTGATCTGTGAGTTCATCTCACAGAGTTACAATCTCTGCCTCAAGAAGCAGTTTGCTAACACTCTTTTCGTGGAATCTGCAAAGTGATATTTGGCAGCCTATTGGGGCCCATGGTGATAAAGGAAATATCCTCACATAATAACTAAAGAGAAGCATTCTGAGAAACTGCATTGCCATGTGTGAATGCAACTCACAGAGTTACACGTTTCTCTTCAGTGATCAGTTTGTTAGCATAGTTTTCTGGAGATCTGCAATTAGATACTTCATAGCGCAATGAACATTACAGTGACAAAGGAAATATCCAGAGATGAAAACTTGAAAGAAGCTTTCATAGAAACTTCTTGGTGATGTGTGAATTCATCTCACAGAGTTACACTTATGTTTCGTGGAGCAGTCCATTAACACTGTCTTTGGGGAAACAACTGAGAAGGGCTTCTTTGGATCACATTGAGGCCTACGCTGATAAAGGAAATTTCATCCGTTCAAAACGTGAAAGAAGCTTTCTGAGAAACTTCTTTCTGATCTGTGAGTTCATCTCACAGAGTTACAACCTCTGCCTCAAGAAGAAGTTTGCTAACACTCTTCTCGTCTAATCTGCAAAGTGATATTTGGGAGCCTATAGGGGCCCATGGTGATAAAGGAAATGTCCTCACATAATAACTAAAGAGAAGCTTTCTGAGAAACTGCATTACCATGTGTGAATGCAACTCACAAAGTTTCACGTTTCTCTTCAGTGATCAGTTTGTTAACACAGTTTTCTGGAGATCTGCAATTAGATACTTCATAGCGCAATGAACATTACAGTGACAAAGGAAATATCCAGATGAAAACTAGAAAGAAGCTTTCTTAGAAACTTCTTGGTGATGTGTGAATTCATCTCACAGAGTTACACTTATGTTTCGTGGAGCAGTCCATTAACACTGTCTTTGGGGAAACTGAGAAGAGCTTCTTTGGATCACATTGAGGCCTACGCTGATAAAGGAAATTTCATCCGTTCAAAACGTGAAAGAAGCTTTCTGAGAAACTTCTTTCTGATCGGTGAGTTCATCTCACAGAGTTACAATCTCTGCCTCAAGAAGCAGTTTGCTAACACTCTTTTCGTGGAATCTGCAAAGTGATATTTGGGAGCCTATAGGGGCCCATGGTGATAAAGGAAATATCCTCACATAATAACTAAAGAGAAGCTTTCTGAGAAACTGCATTACCATGTGTGAATGCAACTCACAAAGTTACACGTTTCTCTTCAGTGATCAGTTTGTTAGCACAGTTTTCTGGAAATCTGCAATTAGATACTTCATAGCGCAATGAACATTACAGTGACAAAGGAAATATCCACAGTGAAAACTAGAAGGAAGCTTTCTTAGAAACTTCTTGTTGATGTGTGAATTCATCTCATAGAGTTACACTTATGTTTCGTGGAACAGTCCATTAACACTGTCTTTGGGGAAACTGAGAAGGGCTTCTTTGGACCACATTGAGGCCTACGCTGATAAAGGAAATTTCATCCGTTCAAAACGTGAAAGAAGCTTTCTGAGAAACTTCTTTCTGATCTGTGAGTTCATCTCACAGAGTTACAACCTCTGCCTCAAGAAGAAGTTTGCTAACACTCTTCTCGTCTAATCTGCAAAGTGATATTTGGGAGCCTATAGGGGCCCATGGTGATAAAGGAAATATCCTCACATAATAACTAAAGAGAAGCTTTCTGAGAAACTGCACTGCCATGTGTGAATGCAACTCACAGAGTTACGCCATTGTTTTTGCAGCCGTTTCTTAGGACTGTTTCCGTGGATTCCGAGAAGTGATATTTCAGATAGCTTTGAAGAATAGAAGGAGAAAGAAATGTCCTCCAAGAGAAAGCAGAACCAAGCTTTCTGAGAAACTGCTTTGTGATATGTGAATTCATTTCACAGTGTTCTATCACCCTTTCTCGGGGGAGTTTCCTAGCACTCATTTGAGGAATCTCAGATGTGATGTCTTGGATATCGTTGAATCGCATGCTGAATAAGGAACTATCCTCAGAGAAACCTGCAGAGAAGCCTTCTCAGAAACTTCTTTGTTGTGGGTGATTTCAGCCCACAGATGTCCATCATTGTTTCCACTGAGAAACTTGCTAGGAGAGTTTTCGCAGAATCTGCAATAGGACACACGGTGGCGCTCCAAGACCACAAATAACTTCGTCTTACTAAAGAAAGAAGCTTTCTGAGAAACCGCTTTGTGATGTGTGAATTCAACTCACTAAGTTGCAGCTGTATTTCGTGGGGCCGTGGCCTAGCCCTATTTGTGTGGAATCTGAGAACAGATATTCCCGAACCCTTTGAAAACAATGGGGCCAAGGGAAACATCTTCCAATAAAAATGAGAAAGAAGCTTACTGAGAAACTTCTTTCTGATCTGTGAGTTCATCTCACAGAGTTACAATCTCTGCCTCAAGAAGCAGTTTGCTAACACTCTTTTCGTGGAATCTGCAAAGTGATATTTGGCAGCCTATTGGGGCCCATGGTGATAAAGGAAATATCCTCACATAATAACTAAAGAGAAGCATTCTGAGAAACTGCATTGCCATGTGTGAATGCAACTCACAGAGTTACACGTTTCTCTTCAGTGATCAGTTTGTTAGCATAGTTTTCTGGAGATCTGCAATTAGATACTTCATAGCGCAATGAACATTACAGTGACAAAGGAAATATCCACAGTGAAAACTAGAAGGAAGCTTTCTTAGAAACTTCTTGTTGATGTGTGAATTCATCTCATAGAGTTACACTTATGTTTCGTGGAACAGTCCATTAACACTGTCTTTGGGGAAACTGAGAAGGGCTTCTTTAGACCACATTGAGGCCTACGCTGATAAAGGAAATTTCATCCGTTCAAAACGTGAAAGAAGCTTTCTGAGAAACTTCTTTCTGATCTGTGAGTTCATCTCACAGAGTTACAACCTCTACCTCAAGAAGAAGTTTGCTAACACTCTTCTCGTCTAATCTGCAAAGTGATATTTGGGAGCCTATAGGGGCCCATGGTGATAAAGGAAATGTCCTCACATAATAACTAAAGAGAAGCTTTCTGAGAAACTGCATTACCATGTGTGAATGCAACTCACAGAGTTACACGTTTCTCTTCAGTGATCAGTTTGTTAGCACAGTTTTCTGGAAATCTGCAATTAGATACTTCATAGCGCAATGAACATTACAGTGACAAAGGAAATATCGACAGTGAAAACTAGAAGGAAGCTTTCTTAGAAACTTCTTGTTGATGTGTGAATTCATCTCACAGAGTTACACTTATGTTTCGTGGAACAGTCCATTAACACTGTCTTTGTGGAAACATGAGAAGGGCTTCTTTGGACCACATTGAGGCCTACGCTGATAAAGGAAATTTCATCCGTTCAAAACGTGACAGAAGCTTTCTGAGAAACTTCTTTCTGATCTGTGAGTTCATCTCACAGAGTTACAACCTCTGCCTCAAGAAGAAGTTTGCTAACACTCTTCTCGTCTAATCTGCAAAGTGATATTTGGGAGCCTATAGGGGCCCATGGTGATAAAGGAAATGTCCTCACATAATAACTAAAGAGAAGCTTTCTGAGAAACTGCATTACCATGTGTGAATGCAACTCACAGAGTTACACGTTTCTCTTCAGTGATCAGTTTGTTAGCACAGTTTTCTGGAAATCTGCAATTAGATACTTCATAGCGCAATGAACATTACAGTGACAAAGGAAATATCCACAGTGACAACTAGAAGGAAGCTTTCTTAGAAACTTCTTGTTGATGTGTGAATTCATCTCACAGAGTTACACTTATGTTTCGTGGAACAGTCCATTAACAGCTGTCTTTGGGGAAACTGAGAAGGGCTTCTTTGGACCACATTGAGGCCTACGCTGATAAAGGAAATTTCATCCGTTCAAAACGTGAAAGAAGCTTTCTGAGAAACTTCTTTCTGATCTGTGAGTTCATCTCACAGAGTTACAACCTCTGCCTCAAGAAGAAGTTTGCTAACACTCTTCTCGTCTAATCTGCAAAGTGATATTTGGGAGCCTATAGGGTCCCATGGTGATAAAGGAAATGTCCTCACATAATAACTAAAGAGAAGCTTTCTGAGAAACTGCATTACCATGTGTGAATGCAACTCACAAAGTTTCACGTTTCTCTTCAGTGATCAGTTTGTTAACACAGTTTTCTGGAGATCTGCAATTAGATACTTCATAGCGCAATGAACATTACAGTGACAAAGGAAATATCCAGATGAAAACTAGAAAGAAGCTTTCTTAGAAACTTCTTGGTGATGTGTGAATTCATCTCACAGAGTTACACTTATGTTTCGTGGAGCAGTCCATTAACACTGTCTTTGGGGAAACTGAGAAGAGCTTCTTTGGATCACATTGAGGCCTACGCTGATAAAGGAAATTTCATCCGTTCAAAACGTGAAAGAAGCTTTCTGAGAAACTTCTTTCTGATCTGTGAGTTCATCTCACAGAGTTACAATCTCTGCCTCAAGAAGCAGTTTGCTAACACTCTTTTCGTGGAATCTGCAAAGTGATATTTGGGAGCCTATAGGGGCCCATGGTGATAAAGGAAATATCCTCATATAATAACTAAAGAGAAGCTTTCTGAGAAACTGCATTACCATGTGTGAATGCAACTCACAAAGTTACACGTTTCTCTTCAGTGATCAGTTTGTTAGCACAGTTTTCTGGAAATCTGCAATTAGATACTTCATAGCGCAATGAACATTACAGTGACAAAGGAAATATCCACAGTGAAACCTAGAAGGAAGCTTTCTTAGAAACTTCTTGTTGATGTGTGAATTCATCTCACAGAGTTACACTTATGTTTCGTGGAACAGTCCATTAACACTGTCTTTGGGGAAACTGAGAAGGGCTTCTTTGGACCACATTGAGGCCTACGCTGATAAAGGAAATTTCATCCGTTCAAAACGTGAAAGAAGCTTTCTGAGAAACTTCTTTCTGATCTGTGAGTTCATCTCACAGAGTTACAATCTCTGCCTCAAGAAGCAGTTTGCTAACACTCTTCTTCGTGGAATCTGCAAAGTGATATTTGGCAGCCTATTGGGGCCCATGGTGATAAAGGAAATATCCTCACATAATAACTAAAGAGAAGCATTCTGAGAAACTGCATTGCCATGTGTGAATGCAACTCACAGAGTTACACGTTTCTCTTCAGTGATCAGTTTGTTAGCATAGTTTTCTGGAGATCTGCAATTAGATACTTCATAGCGCAATGAACATTACAGTGACAAAGGAAATATCCAGAGATGAAAACTAGAAAGAAGCTTTCTTAGAAACTTCTTGTTGATGTGTGAATTCATCTCATAGAGTTACACTTATGTTTCGTGGAACAGTCCATTAACACTGTCTTTGGGGAAACTGAGAAGGGCTTCTTTAGACCACATTGAGGCCTACGCTGATAAAGGAACTTTCATCCGTTCTAAACGTGAAAGAAGCTTTCTGAGAAACTTCTTTCTGATCTGTGAGTTCATCTCACAGAGTTACAACCTCTACCTCAAGAAGAAGTTTGCTAACACTCTTCTCGTCTAATCTGCAAAGTGATATTTGGGAGCCTATAGGGGCCCATGGTGATAAAGGAAATGTCCTCACATAATAACTAAAGAGAAGCTTTCTGAGAAACTGCATTACCATGTGTGAATGCAACTCACAGAGTTACACGTTTCTCTTCAGTGATCAGTTTGTTAGCACAGTTTTCTGGAAATCTGCAATTAGATACTTCATAGCGCAATGAACATTACAGTGACAAAGGAAATATCGACAGTGAAAACTAGAAGGAAGCTTTCTTAGAAACTTCTTGTTGATGTGTGAATTCATCTCACAGAGTTACACTTATGTTTCGTGGAGCAGTCCATTAACACTGTCTTTGGGGAAACTGAGAAGAGCTTCTTTGGATCACATTGAGGCCTACGCTGATAAAGGAAATTTCATCCGTTCAAAACGTGAAAGAAGCTTTCTGAGAAACTTCTTTCTGATCTGTGAGTTCATCTCACAGAGTTACAATCTCTACCTCAAGAAGAAGTTTGCTAACACTCTTCTCGTCTAATCTGCAAAGTGATATTTGGGAGCCTATAGGGGCCCATGGTGATAAAGGAAATGTCCTCACATAATAACTAAAGAGAAGCTTTCTGAGAAACTGCATTACCATGTGTGAATGCAACTCACAGAGTTACACGTTTCTCTTCAGTGATCAGTTTGTTAGCACAGTTTTCTGGAAATCTGCAATTAGATACTTCATAGCGCAATGAACATTACAGTGACAAAGGAAATATCGACAGTGAAAACTAGAAGGAAGCTTTCTTAGAAACTTCTTGTTGATGTGTGAATTCATCTCACAGAGTTACACTTATGTTTCGTGGAACAGTCCATTAACACTGTCCTTGTGGAAACAGAGAAGGGCTTCTTTGGACCACATTGAGGCCTACGCTGATAAAGGAAATTTCATCCGTTCAAAACGTGACAGAAGCTTTCTGAGAAACTTCTTTCTGATCTGTGAGTTCATCTCACAGAGTTACAACCTCTGCCTCAAGAAGAAGTTTGCTAACACTCTTCTCGTCTAATCCGCAAAGTGATATTTGGGAGCCTATAGGGGCCCATGGTGTTAAAGGAAATGTCCTCACATAATAACTAAAGAGAAGCTTTCTGAGAAACTGCATTACCATGTGTGAATGCAACTCACAGAGTTACACGTTTCTCTTCAGTGATCAGTTTGTTAGCACAGTTTTCTGGAAATCTGCAATTAGATACTTCATAGCGCAATGAACATTACAGTGACAAAGGAAATATCCACAGTGACAACTAGAAGGAAGCTTTCTTAGAAACTTCTTGTTGATGTGTGAATTCATCTCACAGAGTTACACTTATGTTTCGTGGAACAGTCCATTAACGCTGTCTTTGGGGAAACTGAGAAGGGCTTCTTTGGACCACATTGAGGCCTACGCTGATAAAGGAAATTTCATCCGTTCAAAACGTGAAAGAAGCTTTCTGAGAAACTTCTTTCTGATCTGTGAGTTCATCTCACAGAGTTACAACCTCTGCCTCAAGAAGAAGTTTGCTAACACTCTTCTCGTCTAATCTGCAAAGTGATATTTGGGAGCCTATAGGGTCCCATGGTGATAAAGGAAATGTCCTCACATAATAACTAAAGAGAAGCTTTCTGAGAAACTGCATTACCATGTGTGAATGCAACTCACAAAGTTTCACGTTTCTCTTCAGTGATCAGTTTGTTAACACAGTTTTCTGGAGATCTGCAATTAGATACTTCATAGCGCAATGAACATTACAGTGACAAAGGAAATATCCAGATGAAAACTAGAAAGAAGCTTTCTTAGAAACTTCTTGGTGATGTGTGAATTCATCTCACAGAGTTACACTTATGTTTCGTGGAGCAGTCCATTAACACTGTCTTTGGGGAAACTGAGAAGAGCTTCTTTGGATCACATTGAGGCCTACGCTGATAAAGGAAATTTCATCCGTTCAAAACGTGAAAGAAGCTTTCTGAGAAACTTCTTTCTGATCTGTGAGTTCATCTCACAGAGTTACAATCTCTGCCTCAAGAAGCAGTTTGCTAACACTCTTTTCGTGGAATCTGCAAAGTGATATTTGGGAGCCTATAGGGGCCCATGGTGATAAAGGAAATATCCTCACATAATAACTAAAGAGAAGCTTTCTGAGAAACTGCATTACCATGTGTGAATGCAACTCACAAAGTTACACGTTTCTCTTCAGTGATCAGTTTGTTAGCACAGTTTTCTGGAAATCTGCAATTAGATACTTCATAGCGCAATGAACATTACAGTGACAAAGGAAATATCCACAGTGAAAACTAGAAGGAAGCTTTCTTAGAAACTTCTTGTTGATGTGTGAATTCATCTCACAGAGTTACACTTATGTTTCGTGGAACAGTCCATTAACACTGTCTTTGGGGAAACTGAGAAGGGCTTCTTTGGACCACATTGAGGCCTACGCTGATAAAGGAAATTTCATCCGTTCAAAACGTGAAAGAAGCTTTCTGAGAAACTTCTTTCTGATCTGTGAGTTCATCTCACAGAGTTACAATCTCTGCCTCAAGAAGAAGTTTGCTAACACTCTTCTCGTCGGAATCTGCAAAGTGATATTTGGCAGCCTATAGGGGCCCATGGTGATAAAGGAAATAGTCCTCACATAATAACTAAAGAGAAGCTTCTGAGAAACTGCATTACCATGTGTGAATGCAACTCACAGAGTTACACGTTTCTCTTCAGTGATCAGTTTGTTAGCACAGTTTTCTGGAGATCTGCAATTAGATACTTCATAGCGCAATGAACATTACAGTGACAAAGGAAATATCCAGAGATGAAAACTAGAAGAAGCTTTCTTAGAAACTTCTTGTTGATGTGTGAATTCATCTCACAGAGTTACACTTATGTTTCGTGGAACAGTCCATTAACACTGTCTTTGGGGAAACTGAGAAGGGCTTCTTTGGACCACATTGAGGCCTACGCTGATAAAGGAAATTTCATCCGTTCAAAACGTGAAAGAAGCTTTCTGAGAAACTTCTTTCTGATCTGTGAGTTCATCTCACAGAGTTACAACCTCTGCCTCAAGAAGAAGTTTGCTAACACTCTTCTCGTCTAATCTGCAAAGTGATATTTGGGAGCCTATAGGGGCCCATGGTGATAAAGGAAATGTCCTCACATAATAACTAAAGAGAAGCTTTCTGAGAAACTGCATTACCATGTGTGAATGCAACTCACAGAGTTACACGTTTCTCTTCAGTGATCAGTTTGTTAGCACAGTTTTCTGGAAATCTGCAATTAGATACTTCATAGCGCAATGAACATTACAGTGACAAAGGAAATATCGACAGTGAAAACTAGAAGGAAGCTTTCTTAGAAACTTCTTGTTGATGTGTGAATTCATCTCACAGAGTTACACTTATGTTTCGTGGAGCAGTCCATTAACACTGTCTTTGGGGAAACTGAGAAGAGCTTCTTTGGATCACATTGAGGCCTACGCTGATAAAGGAAATTTCATCCGTTCAAAACGTGAAAGAAGCTTTCTGAGAAACTTCTTTCTGATCTGTGAGTTCATCTCACAGAGTTACAATCTCTACCTCAAGAAGAAGTTTGCTAACACTCTTCTCGTCTAATCTGCAAAGTGATATTTGGGAGCCTATAGGGGCCCATGGTGATAAAGGAAATGTCCTCACATAATAACTAAAGAGAAGCTTTCTGAGAAACTGCATTACCATGTGTGAATGCAACTCACAGAGTTACACGTTTCTCTTCAGTGATCAGTTTGTTAGCACAGTTTTCTGGAAATCTGCAATTAGATACTTCATAGCGCAATGAACATTACAGTGACAAAGGAAATATCGACAGTGAAAACTAGAAGGAAGCTTTCTTAGAAACTTCTTGTTGATGTGTGAATTCATCTCACAGAGTTACACTTATGTTTCGTGGAACAGTCCATTAACACTGTCTTTGGGGAAACTGAGAAGGGCTTCTTTGGACCACATTGAGGCCTACGCTGATAAAGGAAATTTCATCCGTTCAAAACGTGACAGAAGCTTTCTGAGAAACTTCTTTCTGATCTGTGAGTTCATCTCACAGAGTTACAACCTCTGCCTCAAGAAGAAGTTTGCTAACACTCTTCTCGTCTAATCTGCAAAGTGATATTTGGGAGCCTATAGGGGCCCATGGTGATAAAGGAAATGTCCTCACATAATAACTAAAGAGAAGCTTTCTGAGAAACTGCATTACCATGTGTGAATGCAACTCACAGAGTTACACGTTTCTCTTCAGTGATCAGTTTGTTAGCACAGTTTTCTGGAAATCTGCAATTAGATACTTCATAGCGCAATGAACATTACAGTGACAAAGGAAATATCCACAGTGAAAACTAGAAGGAAGCTTTCTTAGAAACTTCTTGTTGATGTGTGAATTCATCTCACAGAGTTACACTTATGTTTCGTGGAACAGTCCATTAACAGCTGTCTTTGGGGAAACTGAGAAGGGCTTCTTTGGACCACATTGAGGCCTACGCTGATAAAGGAAATTTCATCCGTTCAAAACGTGAAAGAAGCTTTCTGAGAAACTTCTTTCTGATCTGTGAGTTCATCTCACAGAGTTACAACCTCTGCCTCAAGAAGAAGTTTGCTAACACTCTTCTCGTCTAATCTGCAAAGTGATATTTGGGAGCCTATAGGGGCCCATGGTGATAAAGGAAATGTCCTCACATAATAACTAAAGAGAAGCTTTCTGAGAAACTGCATTACCATGTGTGAATGCAACTCACAGAGTTACACGTTTCTCTTCAGTGATCAGTTTGTTAGCACAGTTTTCTGGAGATCTGCAATTAGATACTTCATAGCGCAATGAACATTACAGTGACAAAGGAAATATCCAGATGAAAACTAGAAGAAGCTTTCTTAGAAACTTCTTGTTGATGTGTGAATTCATCTCACAGAGTTACACTTATGTTTCGTGGAGCAGTCCATTAACACTGTCTTTGGGGAAACTGAGAAGAGCTTCTTTGGATCACATTGAGGCCTACGCTGATAAAGGAAATTTCATCCGTTCAAAACGTGAAAGAAGCTTTCTGAGAAACTTCTTTCTGATCTGTGAGTTCATCTCACAGAGTTACAATCTCTGCCTCAAGAAGAAGTTTGCTAACACTCTTCTCGTCGAATCTGCAAAGTGATATTTGGGAGCCTATAGGGGCCCATGGTGATAAAGGAAATGTCCTCACATAATAACTAAAGAGAAGCTTTCTGAGAAACTGCATTACCATGTGTGAATGCAACTCACAGAGTTACACGTTTCTCTTCAGTGATCAGTTTGTTAGCACAGTTTTCTGGAAATCTGCAATTAGATACTTCATAGCGCAATGAACATTACAGTGACAAAGGAAATATCCACAGTGAAAACTAGAAGGAAGCTTTCTTAGAAACTTCTTGTTGATGTGTGAATTCATCTCACAGAGTTACACTTATGTTTCGTGGAACAGTCCATTAACACTGTCTTTGGGGAAACTGAGAAGGGCTTCTTTGGACCACATTGAGGCCTACGCTGATAAAGGAAATTTCATCCGTTCAAAACGTGAAAGAAGCTTTCTGAGAAACTTCTTTCTGATCTGTGAGTTCATCTCACAGAGTTACAATCTCTGCCTCAAGAAGAAGTTTGCTAACACTCTTCTCGTCTAATCTGCAAAGTGATATTTGGGAGCCTATAGGGGCCCATGGTGATAAAGGAAATGTCCTCACATAATAACTAAAGAGAAGCTTTCTGAGAAACTGCATTACCATGTGTGAATGCAACTCACAGAGTTACACGTTTCTCTTCAGTGATCAGTTTGTTAGCACAGTTTTCTGGAAATCTGCAATTAGATACTTCATAGCGCAATGAACATTACAGTGACAAAGGAAATATCCAGAGTGAAAACTAGAAGGAAGCTTTCTTAGAAACTTCTTGTTGATGTGTGAATTCATCTCACAGAGTTACACTTATGTTTCGTGGAACAGTCCATTAACACTGTCTTTGGGGAAACTGAGAAGGGCTTCTTTGGACCACATTGAGGCCTACGCTGATAAAGGAAATTTCATCCGTTCAAAACGTGAAAGAAGCTTTCTGAGAAACTTCTTTCTGATCTGTGAGTTCATCTCACAGAGTTACAACCTCTGCCTCAAGAAGAAGTTTGCTAACACTCTTCTCGTCTAATCTGCAAAGTGATATTTGGGAGCCTATAGGGGCCCATGGTGATAAAGGAAATGTCCTCACATAATAACTAAAGAGAAGCTTTCTGAGAAACTGCATTACCATGTGTGAATGCAACTCACAGAGTTACACGTTTCTCTTCAGTGATCAGTTTGTTAGCACAGTTTTCTGGAAATCTGCAATTAGATACTTCATAGCGCAATGAACATTACAGTGACAAAGGAAATATCGACAGTGAAAACTAGAAGGAAGCTTTCTTAGAAACTTCTTGTTGATGTGTGAATTCATCTCACAGAGTTACACTTATGTTTCGTGGAGCAGTCCATTAACACTGTCTTTGGGGAAACTGAGAAGAGCTTCTTTGGATCACATTGAGGCCTACGCTGATAAAGGAAATTTCATCCGTTCAAAACGTGAAAGAAGCTTTCTGAGAAACTTCTTTCTGATCTGTGAGTTCATCTCACAGAGTTACAATCTCTGCCTCAAGAAGAAGTTTGCTAACACTCTTCTCGTCTAATCTGCAAAGTGATATTTGGGAGCCTATAGGGGCCCATGGTGATAAAGGAAATGTCCTCACATAATAACTAAAGAGAAGCTTTCTGAGAAACTGCATTACCATGTGTGAATGCAACTCACAGAGTTACACGTTTCTCTTCAGTGATCAGTTTGTTAGCACAGTTTTCTGGAAATCTGCAATTAGATACTTCATAGCGCAATGAACATTACAGTGACAAAGGAAATATCCACAGTGAAAACTAGAAGGAAGCTTTCTTAGAAACTTCTTGTTGATGTGTGAATTCATCTCACAGAGTTACACTTATGTTTCGTGGAACAGTCCATTAACACTGTCTTTGGGGAAACTGAGAAGGGCTTCTTTGGACCACATTGAGGCCTACGCTGATAAAGGAAATTTCATCCGTTCAAAACGTGAAAGAAGCTTTCTGAGAAACTTCTTTCTGATCTGTGAGTTCATCTCACAGAGTTACAACCTCTGCCTCAAGAAGAAGTTTGCTAACACTCTTCTCGTCTAATCTGCAAAGTGATATTTGGGAGCCTATAGGGGCCCATGGTGATAAAGGAAATGTCCTCACATAATAACTAAAGAGAAGCTTTCTGAGAAACTGCATTACCATGTGTGAATGCAACTCACAGAGTTACACGTTTCTCTTCAGTGATCAGTTTGTTAGCACAGTTTTCTGGAAATCTGCAATTAGATACTTCATAGCGCAATGAACATTACAGTGACAAAGGAAATATCCAGATGAAAACTAGAAGGAAGCTTTCTTAGAAACTTCTTGTTGATGTGTGAATTCATCTCACAGAGTTACACTTATGTTTCGTGGAGCAGTCCATTAACACTGTCTTTGGGGAAACTGAGAAGGGCTTCTTTGGACCACATTGAGGCCTACGCTGATAAAGGAAATTTCATCCGTTCAAAACGTGAAAGAAGCTTTCTGAGAAACTTCTTTCTGATCTGTGAGTTCATCTCACAGAGTTCCAATCTCTGCCTCAAGAAGAAGTTTGCTAACACTCTTCTCGTCTAATCTGCAAAGTGATATTTGGGAGCCTATAGGGGCCCATGGTGATAAAGGAAATGTCCTCACATAATAACTAAAGAGAAGCTTTCTGAGAAACTGCATTACCATGTGTGAATGCAACTCACAGAGTTACACGTTTCTCTTCAGTGATCAGTTTGTTAGCACAGTTTTCTGGAAATCTGCAATTAGATACTTCATAGCGCAATGAACATTACAGTGACAAAGGAAATATCACAGATGAAAACTAGAAGGAAGCTTTCTTAGAAACTTCTTGTTGATGTGTGAATTCATCTCACAGAGTTACACTTATGTTTCGTGGAGCAGTCCATTAACACTGTCTTTGGGGAAACTGAGAAGAGCTTCTTTGGATCACATTGAGGCCTACGCTGATAAAGGAAATTTCATCCGTTCAAAACGTGAAAGAAGCTTTCTGAGAAACTTCTTTCTGATCTGTGAGTTCATCTCACAGAGTTACAATCTCTGCCTCAAGAAGAAGTTTGCTAACACTCTTCTCGTGGAATCTGCAAAGTGATATTTGGGAGCCTATAGGGGCCCATGGTGATAAAGGAAATGTCCTCACATAATAACTAAAGAGAAGCTTTCTGAGAAACTGCATTACCATGTGTGAATGCAACTCACAGAGTTACACGTTTCTCTTCAGTGATCAGTTTGTTAGCACAGTTTTCTGGAAATCTGCAATTAGATACTTCATAGCGCAATGAACATTACAGTGACAAAGGAAATATCCACAGTGAAAACTAGAAGGAAGCTTTCTTAGAAACTTCTTGTTGATGTGTGAATTCATCTCACAGAGTTACACTTATGTTTCGTGGAACAGTCCATTAACACTGTCTTTGGGGAAACTGAGAAGGGCTTCTTTGGACCACATTGAGGCCTACGCTGATAAAGGAAATTTCATCCGTTCAAAACGTGAAAGAAGCTTTCTGAGAAACTTCTTTCTGATCTGTGAGTTCATCTCACAGAGTTACAACCTCTGCCTCAAGAAGAAGTTTGCTAACACTCTTCTCGTCTAATCTGCAAAGTGATATTTGGGAGCCTATAGGGGCCCATGGTGATAAAGGAAATGTCCTCACATAATAACTAAAGAGAAGCTTTCTGAGAAACTGCATTACCATGTGTGAATGCAACTCACAGAGTTACACGTTTCTCTTCAGTGATCAGTTTGTTAGCACAGTTTTCTGGAAATCTGCAATTAGATACTTCATAGCGCAATGAACATTACAGTGACAAAGGAAATATCGACAGTGAAAACTAGAAGGAAGCTTTCTTAGAAACTTCTTGTTGATGTGTGAATTCATCTCACAGAGTTACACTTATGTTTCGTGGAGCAGTCCATTAACACTGTCTTTGGGGAAACTGAGAAGAGCTTCTTTGGATCACATTGAGGCCTACGCTGATAAAGGAAATTTCATCCGTTCAAAACGTGAAAGAAGCTTTCTGAGAAACTTCTTTCTGATCTGTGAGTTCATCTCACAGAGTTACAATCTCTACCTCAAGAAGAAGTTTGCTAACACTCTTCTCGTCTAATCTGCAAAGTGATATTTGGGAGCCTATAGGGGCCCATGGTGATAAAGGAAATGTCCTCACATAATAACTAAAGAGAAGCTTTCTGAGAAACTGCATTACCATGTGTGAATGCAACTCACAGAGTTACACGTTTCTCTTCAGTGATCAGTTTGTTAGCACAGTTTTCTGGAAATCTGCAATTAGATACTTCATAGCGCAATGAACATTACAGTGACAAAGGAAATATCGACAGTGAAAACTAGAAGGAAGCTTTCTTAGAAACTTCTTGTTGATGTGTGAATTCATCTCACAGAGTTACACTTATGTTTCGTGGAACAGTCCATTAACACTGTCTTTGGGGAAACTGAGAAGGGCTTCTTTGGACCACATTGAGGCCTACGCTGATAAAGGAAATTTCATCCGTTCAAAACGTGAAAGAAGCTTTCTGAGAAACTTCTTTCTGATCTGTGAGTTCATCTCACAGAGTTACAACCTCTGCCTCAAGAAGAAGTTTGCTAACACTCTTCTCGTCTAATCTGCAAAGTGATATTTGGGAGCCTATAGGGGCCCATGGTGATAAAGGAAATGTCCTCACATAATAACTAAAGAGAAGCTTTCTGAGAAACTGCATTACCATGTGTGAATGCAACTCACAGAGTTACACGTTTCTCTTCAGTGATCAGTTTGTTAGCACAGTTTTCTGGAAATCTGCAATTAGATACTTCATAGCGCAATGAACATTACAGTGACAAAGGAAATATCCACAGTGAAAACTAGAAGGAAGCTTTCTTAGAAACTTCTTGTTGATGTGTGAATTCATCTCACAGAGTTACACTTATGTTTCGTGGAACAGTCCATTAACACTGTCTTTGGGGAAACTGAGAAGGGCTTCTTTGGACCACATTGAGGCCTACGCTGATAAAGGAAATTTCATCCGTTCAAAACGTGAAAGAAGCTTTCTGAGAAACTTCTTTCTGATCTGTGAGTTCATCTCACAGAGTTACAACCTCTGCCTCAAGAAGAAGTTTGCTAACACTCTTCTCGTCTAATCTGCAAAGTGATATTTGGGAGCCTATAGGGGCCCATGGTGATAAAGGAAATGTCCTCACATAATAACTAAAGAGAAGCTTTCTGAGAAACTGCATTACCATGTGTGAATGCAACTCACAGAGTTACACGTTTCTCTTCAGTGATCAGTTTGTTAGCACAGTTTTCTGGAAATCTGCAATTAGATACTTCATAGCGCAATGAACATTACAGTGACAAAGGAAATATCACAGATGAAAACTAGAAGGAAGCTTTCTTAGAAACTTCTTGTTGATGTGTGAATTCATCTCACAGAGTTACACTTATGTTTCGTGGAGCAGTCCATTAACACTGTCTTTGGGGAAACTGAGAAGAGCTTCTTTGGATCACATTGAGGCCTACGCTGATAAAGGAAATTTCATCCGTTCAAAACGTGAAAGAAGCTTTCTGAGAAACTTCTTTCTGATCTGTGAGTTCATCTCACAGAGTTACAATCTCTGCCTCAAGAAGAAGTTTGCTAACACTCTTCTCGTCTAATCTGCAAAGTGATATTTGGGAGCCTATAGGGGCCCATGGTGATAAAGGAAATGTCCTCACATAATAACTAAAGAGAAGCTTTCTGAGAAACTGCATTACCATGTGTGAATGCAACTCACAGAGTTACACGTTTCTCTTCAGTGATCAGTTTGTTAGCACAGTTTTCTGGAAATCTGCAATTAGATACTTCATAGCGCAATGAACATTACAGTGACAAAGGAAATATCCACAGTGAAAACTAGAAGGAAGCTTTCTTAGAAACTTCTTGTTGATGTGTGAATTCATCTCACAGAGTTACACTTATGTTTCGTGGAACAGTCCATTAACACTGTCTTTGGGGAAACTGAGAAGGGCTTCTTTGGACCACATTGAGGCCTACGCTGATAAAGGAAATTTCATCCGTTCAAAACGTGAAAGAAGCTTTCTGAGAAACTTCTTTCTGATCTGTGAGTTCATCTCACAGAGTTACAATCTCTGCCTCAAGAAGAAGTTTGCTAACACTCTTCTCGTCTAATCTGCAAAGTGATATTTGGGAGCCTATAGGGGCCCATGGTGATAAAGGAAATGTCCTCACATAATAACTAAAGAGAAGCTTTCTGAGAAACTGCATTACCATGTGTGAATGCAACTCACAGAGTTACACGTTTCTCTTCAGTGATCAGTTTGTTAGCACAGTTTTCTGGAAATCTGCAATTAGATACTTCATAGCGCAATGAACATTACAGTGACAAAGGAAATATCCACAGATGAAAACTAGAAGAAGCTTTCTTAGAAACTTCTTGTTGATGTGTGAATTCATCTCACAGAGTTACACTTATGTTTCGTGGAACAGTCCATTAACACTGTCTTTGGGGAAACTGAGAAGGGCTTCTTTGGACCACATTGAGGCCTACGCTGATAAAGGAAATTTCATCCGTTCAAAACGTGAAAGAAGCTTTCTGAGAAACTTCTTTCTGATCTGTGAGTTCATCTCACAGAGTTACAACCTCTGCCTCAAGAAGAAGTTTGCTAACACTCTTCTCGTCTAATCTGCAAAGTGATATTTGGGAGCCTATAGGGGCCCATGGTGATAAAGGAAATGTCCTCACATAATAACTAAAGAGAAGCTTTCTGAGAAACTGCATTACCATGTGTGAATGCAACTCACAGAGTTACACGTTTCTCTTCAGTGATCAGTTTGTTAGCACAGTTTTCTGGAAATCTGCAATTAGATACTTCATAGCGCAATGAACATTACAGTGACAAAGGAAATATCGACAGTGAAAACTAGAAGGAAGCTTTCTTAGAAACTTCTTGTTGATGTGTGAATTCATCTCACAGAGTTACACTTATGTTTCGTGGAGCAGTCCATTAACACTGTCTTTGGGGAAACTGAGAAGGGCTTCTTTGGATCACATTGAGGCCTACGCTGATAAAGGAAATTTCATCCGTTCAAAACGTGAAAGAAGCTTTCTGAGAAACTTCTTTCTGATCTGTGAGTTCATCTCACAGAGTTACAATCTCTGCCTCAAGAAGAAGTTTGCTAACACTCTTCTCGTCTAATCTGCAAAGTGATATTTGGGAGCCTATAGGGGCCCATGGTGATAAAGGAAATGTCCTCACATAATAACTAAAGAGAAGCTTTCTGAGAAACTGCATTACCATGTGTGAATGCAACTCACAGAGTTACACGTTTCTCTTCAGTGATCAGTTTGTTAGCACAGTTTTCTGGAAATCTGCAATTAGATACTTCATAGCGCAATGAACATTACAGTGACAAAGGAAATATCGACAGTGAAAACTAGAAGGAAGCTTTCTTAGAAACTTCTTGTTGATGTGTGAATTCATCTCACAGAGTTACACTTATGTTTCGTGGAACAGTCCATTAACACTGTCTTTGGGGAAACTGAGAAGGGCTTCTTTGGACCACATTGAGGCCTACGCTGATAAAGGAAATTTCATCCGTTCAAAACGTGAAAGAAGCTTTCTGAGAAACTTCTTTCTGATCTGTGAGTTCATCTCACAGAGTTACAACCTCTGCCTCAAGAAGAAGTTTGCTAACACTCTTCTCGTCTAATCTGCAAAGTGATATTTGGGAGCCTATAGGGGCCCATGGTGATAAAGGAAATGTCCTCACATAATAACTAAAGAGAAGCTTTCTGAGAAACTGCATTACCATGTGTGAATGCAACTCACAGAGTTACACGTTTCTCTTCAGTGATCAGTTTGTTAGCACAGTTTTCTGGAAATCTGCAATTAGATACTTCATAGCGCAATGAACATTACAGTGACAAAGGAAATATCCACAGTGAAAACTAGAAGGAAGCTTTCTTAGAAACTTCTTGTTGATGTGTGAATTCATCTCACAGAGTTACACTTATGTTTCGTGGAACAGTCCATTAACACTGTCTTTGGGGAAACTGAGAAGGGCTTCTTTGGACCACATTGAGGCCTACGCTGATAAAGGAAATTTCATCCGTTCAAAACGTGAAAGAAGCTTTCTGAGAAACTTCTTTCTGATCTGTGAGTTCATCTCACAGAGTTACAACCTCTGCCTCAAGAAGAAGTTTGCTAACACTCTTCTCGTCTAATCTGCAAAGTGATATTTGGGAGCCTATAGGGGCCCATGGTGATAAAGGAAATGTCCTCACATAATAACTAAAGAGAAGCTTTCTGAGAAACTGCATTACCATGTGTGAATGCAACTCACAGAGTTACACGTTTCTCTTCAGTGATCAGTTTGTTAGCACAGTTTTCTGGAAATCTGCAATTAGATACTTCATAGCGCAATGAACATTACAGTGACAAAGGAAATATCACAGATGAAAACTAGAAGGAAGCTTTCTTAGAAACTTCTTGTTGATGTGTGAATTCATCTCACAGAGTTACACTTATGTTTCGTGGAAGCAGTCCATTAACACTGTCTTTGGGGAAACTGAGAAGAGCTTCTTTGGATCCACATTGAGGCCTACGCTGATAAAGGAAATTTCATCCGTTCAAAACGTGAAAGAAGCTTTCTGAGAAACTTCTTTCTGATCTGTGAGTTCATCTCACAGAGTTACAATCTCTGCCTCAAGAAGCAGTTTGCTAACACTCTTCTCGTCGAATCTGCAAAGTGATATTTGGGAGCCTATAGGGGCCCATGGTGATAAAGGAAATGTCCTCACATAATAACTAAAGAGAAGCTTTCTGAGAAACTGCATTACCATGTGTGAATGCAACTCACAGAGTTACACGTTTCTCTTCAGTGATCAGTTTGTTAGCACAGTTTTCTGGAAATCTGCAATTAGATACTTCATAGCGCAATGAACATTACAGTGACAAAGGAAATATCCACAGTGAAAACTAGAAGGAAGCTTTCTTAGAAACTTCTTGTTGATGTGTGAATTCATCTCACAGAGTTACACTTATGTTTCGTGGAACAGTCCATTAACACTGTCTTTGGGGAAACTGAGAAGGGCTTCTTTGGACCACATTGAGGCCTACGCTGATAAAGGAAATTTCATCCGTTCAAAACGTGAAAGAAGCTTTCTGAGAAACTTCTTTCTGATCTGTGAGTTCATCTCACAGAGTTACAACCTCTGCCTCAAGAAGAAGTTTGCTAACACTCTTCTCGTCTAATCTGCAAAGTGATATTTGGGAGCCTATAGGGGCCCATGGTGATAAAGGAAATGTCCTCACATAATAACTAAAGAGAAGCTTTCTGAGAAACTGCATTACCATGTGTGAATGCAACTCACAGAGTTACACGTTTCTCTTCAGTGATCAGTTTGTTAGCACAGTTTTCTGGAAATCTGCAGTTAGATACTTCATAGCGCAATGAACATTACAGTGACAAAGGAAATATCCACAGATGAAAACTAGAAGGAAGCTTTCTTAGAAACTTCTTGTTGATGTGTGAATTCATCTCACAGAGTTACACTTATGTTTCGTGGAACAGTCCATTAACACTGTCTTTGGGGAAACTGAGAAGGGCTTCTTTGGACCACATTGAGGCCTACGCTGATAAAGGAAATTTCATCCGTTCAAAACGTGAAAGAAGCTTTCTGAGAAACTTCTTTCTGATCTGTGAGTTCATCTCACAGAGTTACAACCTCTGCCTCAAGAAGAAGTTTGCTAACACTCTTCTCGTCTAATCTGCAAAGTGATATTTGGGAGCCTATAGGGGCCCATGGTGATAAAGGAAATGTCCTCACATAATAACTAAAGAGAAGCTTTCTGAGAAACTGCATTACCATGTGTGAATGCAACTCACAGAGTTACACGTTTCTCTTCAGTGATCAGTTTGTTAGCACAGTTTTCTGGAAATCTGCAATTAGATACTTCATAGCGCAATGAACATTACAGTGACAAAGGAAATATCGACAGTGAAAACTAGAAGGAAGCTTTCTTAGAAACTTCTTGTTGATGTGTGAATTCATCTCACAGAGTTACACTTATGTTTCGTGGAAGCAGTCCATTAACACTGTCTTTGGGGAAACTGAGAAGAGCTTCTTTGGATCACATTGAGGCCTACGCTGATAAAGGAAATTTCATCCGTTCAAAACGTGAAAGAAGCTTTCTGAGAAACTTCTTTCTGATCTGTGAGTTCATCTCACAGAGTTACAATCTCTGCCTCAAGAAGAAGTTTGCTAACACTCTTCTCGTCTAATCTGCAAAGTGATATTTGGGAGCCTATAGGGGCCCATGGTGATAAAGGAAATGTCCTCACATAATAACTAAAGAGAAGCTTTCTGAGAAACTGCATTACCATGTGTGAATGCAACTCACAGAGTTACACGTTTCTCTTCAGTGATCAGTTTGTTAGCACAGTTTTCTGGAAATCTGCAATTAGATACTTCATAGCGCAATGAACATTACAGTGACAAAGGAAATATCCACAGATGAAAACTAGAAGGAAGCTTTCTTAGAAACTTCTTGTTGATGTGTGAATTCATCTCACAGAGTTACACTTATGTTTCGTGGAACAGTCCATTAACACTGTCTTTGGGGAAACTGAGAAGGGCTTCTTTGGACCACATTGAGGCCTACGCTGATAAAGGAAATTTCATCCGTTCAAAACGTGAAAGAAGCTTTCTGAGAAACTTCTTTCTGATCTGTGAGTTCATCTCACAGAGTTACAACCTCTGCCTCAAGAAGAAGTTTGCTAACACTCTTCTCGTCTAATCTGCAAAGTGATATTTGGGAGCCTATAGGGGCCCATGGTGATAAAGGAAATGTCCTCACATAATAACTAAAGAGAAGCTTTCTGAGAAACTGCATTACCATGTGTGAATGCAACTCACAGAGTTACACGTTTCTCTTCAGTGATCAGTTTGTTAGCACAGTTTTCTGGAAATCTGCAATTAGATACTTCATAGCGCAATGAACATTACAGTGACAAAGGAAATATCGACAGTGAAAACTAGAAGGAAGCTTTCTTAGAAACTTCTTGTTGATGTGTGAATTCATCTCACAGAGTTACACTTATGTTTCGTGGAACAGTCCATTAACACTGTCTTTGGGGAAACTGAGAAGGGCTTCTTTGGACCACATTGAGGCCTACGCTGATAAAGGAAATTTCATCCGTTCAAAACGTGAAAGAAGCTTTCTGAGAAACTTCTTTCTGATCTGTGAGTTCATCTCACAGAGTTACAACCTCTGCCTCAAGAAGAAGTTTGCTAACACTCTTCTCGTCTAATCTGCAAAGTGATATTTGGGAGCCTATAGGGGCCCATGGTGATAAAGGAAATGTCCTCACATAATAACTAAAGAGAAGCTTTCTGAGAAACTGCATTACCATGTGTGAATGCAACTCACAGAGTTACACGTTTCTCTTCAGTGATCAGTTTGTTAGCACAGTTTTCTGGAAATCTGCAATTAGATACTTCATAGCGCAATGAACATTACAGTGACAAAGGAAATATCACAGATGAAAACTAGAAGGAAGCTTTCTTAGAAACTTCTTGTTGATGTGTGAATTCATCTCACAGAGTTACACTTATGTTTCGTGGAGCAGTCCATTAACACTGTCTTTGGGGAAACTGAGAAGAGCTTCTTTGGATCACATTGAGGCCTACGCTGATAAAGGAAATTTCATCCGTTCAAAACGTGAAAGAAGCTTTCTGAGAAACTTCTTTCTGATCTGTGAGTTCATCTCACAGAGTTACAATCTCTGCCTCAAGAAGAAGTTTGCTAACACTCTTCTCGTCTAATCTGCAAAGTGATATTTGGGAGCCTATAGGGGCCCATGGTGATAAAGGAAATGTCCTCACATAATAACTAAAGAGAAGCTTTCTGAGAAACTGCATTACCATGTGTGAATGCAACTCACAGAGTTACACGTTTCTCTTCAGTGATCAGTTTGTTAGCACAGTTTTCTGGAAATCTGCAATTAGATACTTCATAGCGCAATGAACATTACAGTGACAAAGGAAATATCCACAGTGAAAACTAGAAGGAAGCTTTCTTAGAAACTTCTTGTTGATGTGTGAATTCATCTCACAGAGTTACACTTATGTTTCGTGGAAGCAGTCCATTAACACTGTCTTTGGGGAAACTGAGAAGGGCTTCTTTGGACCACATTGAGGCCTACGCTGATAAAGGAAATTTCATCCGTTCAAAACGTGAAAGAAGCTTTCTGAGAAACTTCTTTCTGATCTGTGAGTTCATCTCACAGAGTTACAATCTCTGCCTCAAGAAGCAGTTTGCTAACACTCTTCTCGTCGGAATCTGCAAAGTGATATTTGGGAGCCTATAGGGGCCCATGGTGATAAAGGAAATGTCCTCACATAATAACTAAAGAGAAGCTTTCTGAGAAACTGCATTACCATGTGTGAATGCAACTCACAGAGTTACACGTTTCTCTTCAGTGATCAGTTTGTTAGCACAGTTTTCTGGAAATCTGCAATTAGATACTTCATAGCGCAATGAACATTACAGTGACAAAGGAAATATCCACAGTGAAAACTAGAAGGAAGCTTTCTTAGAAACTTCTTGTTGATGTGTGAATTCATCTCACAGAGTTACACTTATGTTTCGTGGAACAGTCCATTAACACTGTCTTTGGGGAAACTGAGAAGGGCTTCTTTGGACCACATTGAGGCCTACGCTGATAAAGGAAATTTCATCCGTTCAAAACGTGAAAGAAGCTTTCTGAGAAACTTCTTTCTGATCTGTGAGTTCATCTCACAGAGTTACAACCTCTGCCTCAAGAAGAAGTTTGCTAACACTCTTCTCGTCTAATCTGCAAAGTGATATTTGGGAGCCTATAGGGGCCCATGGTGATAAAGGAAATGTCCTCACATAATAACTAAAGAGAAGCTTTCTGAGAAACTGCATTACCATGTGTGAATGCAACTCACAGAGTTACACGTTTCTCTTCAGTGATCAGTTTGTTAGCACAGTTTTCTGGAAATCTGCAATTAGATACTTCATAGCGCAATGAACATTACAGTGACAAAGGAAATATCACAGTGAAAACTAGAAGGAAGCTTTCTTAGAAACTTCTTGTTGATGTGTGAATTCATCTCACAGAGTTACACTTATGTTTCGTGGAACAGTCCATTAACACTGTCTTTGGGGAAACTGAGAAGGGCTTCTTTGGATCCACATTGAGGCCTACGCTGATAAAGGAAATTTCATCCGTTCAAACGTGAAAGAAGCTTTCTGAGAAACTTCTTTCTGATCTGTGAGTTCATCTCACAGAGTTACAACCTCTGCCTCAAGAAGAAGTTTGCTAACACTCTTCTCGTCTAATCTGCAAAGTGATATTTGGGAGCCTATAGGGGCCCATGGTGATAAAGGAAATGTCCTCACATAATAACTAAAGAGAAGCTTTCTGAGAAACTGCATTACCATGTGTGAATGCAACTCACAGAGTTACACGTTTCTCTTCAGTGATCAGTTTGTTAGCACAGTTTTCTGGAGATCTGCAATTAGATACTTCATAGCGCAATGAACATTACAGTGACAAAGGAAATATCCAGATGAAAACTAGAAAGAAGCTTTCTTAGAAACTTCTTGGTGATGTGTGAATTCATCTCACAGAGTTACACTTATGTTTCGTGGAGCAGTCCATTAACACTGTCTTTGGGGAAACTGAGAAGAGCTTCTTTGGATCACATTGAGGCCTACGCTGATAAAGGAAATTTCATCCGTTCAAAACGTGAAAGAAGCTTTCTGAGAAACTTCTTTCTGATCTGTGAGTTCATCTCACAGAGTTACAATCTCTGCCTCAAGAAGCAGTTTGCTAACACTCTTTCGTGGAATCTGCAAAGTGATATTTGGGAGCCTATAGGGGCCCATGGTGATAAAGGAAATATCCTCACATAATAACTAAAGAGAAGCTTTCTGAGAAACTGCATTACCATGTGTGAATGCAACTCACAAAGTTACACGTTTCTCTTCAGTGATCAGTTTGTTAGCATAGTTTCTGGAGATCTGCAATTAGATACTTCATAGCGCAATGAACATTACAGTGACAAAGGAAATATCCACAGATGAAAACTAGAAGAAGCTTTCTTAGAAACTTCTTGTTGATGTGTGAATTCATCTCACAGAGTTACACTTATGTTTCGTGGAGCAGTCCATTAACACTGTCTTTGGGGAAACTGAGAAGGGCTTCTTTGGACCACATTGAGGCCTACGCTGATAAAGGAAATTTCATCCGTTCAAAACGTGAAAGAAGCTTTCTGAGAAACTTCTTTCTGATCTGTGAGTTCATCTCACAGAGTTACAACCTCTGCCTCAAGAAGAAGTTTGCTAACACTCTTCTCGTCTAATCTGCAAAGTGATATTTGGGAGCCTATAGGGGCCCATGGTGATAAAGGAAATGTCCTCACATAATAACTAAAGAGAAGCTTTCTGAGAAACTGCATTACCATGTGTGAATGCAACTCACAGAGTTACACGTTTCTCTTCAGTGATCAGTTTGTTAGCACAGTTTTCTGGAAATCTGCAATTAGATACTTCATAGCGCAATGAACATTACAGTGACAAAGGAAATATCACAGTGAAAACTAGAAGGAAGCTTTCTTAGAAACTTCTTGTTGATGTGTGAATTCATCTCACAGAGTTACACTTATGTTTCGTGGAGCAGTCCATTAACACTGTCTTTGGGGAAACTGAGAAGAGCTTCTTTGGATCACATTGAGGCCTACGCTGATAAAGGAAATTTCATCCGTTCAAAACGTGAAAGAAGCTTTCTGAGAAACTTCTTTCTGATCTGTGAGTTCATCTCACAGAGTTACAATCCTCTGCCTCAAGAAGAAGTTTGCTAACACTCTTCTCGTCTAATCTGCAAAGTGATATTTGGAGCCTATAGGGGCCCATGGTGATAAAGGAAATGTCCTCACATAATAACTAAAGAGAAGCTTTCTGAGAAACTGCATTACCATGTGTGAATGCAACTCACAGAGTTACACGTTTCTCTTCAGTGATCAGTTTGTTAGCACAGTTTTCTGGAGATCTGCAATTAGATACTTCATAGCGCAATGAACATTACAGTGACAAAGGAAATATCCAGATGAAAACTAGAAGGAAGCTTTCTTAGAAACTTCTTGTTGATGTGTGAATTCATCTCACAGAGTTACACTTATGTTTCGTGGAGCAGTCCATTAACACTGTCTTTGGGGAAACTGAGAAGAGCTTCTTGGATCACATTGAGGCCTACGCTGATAAAGGAAATTTCATCCGTTCAAAACGTGAAAGAAGCTTTCTGAGAAACTTCTTTCTGATCTGTGAGTTCATCTCACAGAGTTACAACTCTGCCTCAAGAAGAAGTTTGCTAACACTCTTCTCGTCGAATCTGCAAAGTGATATTTGGGAGCCTATAGGGGCCCATGGTGATAAAGGAAATGTCCTCACATAATAACTAAAGAGAAGCTTTCTGAGAAACTGCATTACCATGTGTGAATGCAACTCACAGAAGTTACACGTTTCTCTTCAGTGATCAGTTTGTTAGCACAGTTTTCTGGAAATCTGCAATTAGATACTTCATAGCGCAATGAACATTACAGTGACAAAGGAAATATCCAGATGAAAACTAGAAAGAAGCTTTCTTAGAAACTTCTTGGTGATGTGTGAATTCATCTCACAGAGTTACACTTATGTTTCGTGGAGCAGTCCATTAACACTGTCTTTGGGGAAACTGAGAAGGAGCTTCTTTGGATCACATTGAGGCCTACGCTGATAAGGAAATTTCATCCGTTCAAAACGTGAAAGAAGCTTTCTGAGAAACTTCTTTCTGATCTGTGAGTTCATCTCACAGAGTTACAACCTCTGCCTCAAGAAGAAGTTTGCTAACACTCTTCTCGTCTAATCTGCAAAGTGATATTTGGGAGCCTATAGGGGCCCATGGTGATAAAGGAAATGTCCTCACATAATAACTAAGAGAAGCTTTCTGAGAAACTGCATTACCATGTGTGAATGCAACTCACAGAGTTACACGTTTCTCTTCAGTGATCAGTTTGTTAGCCACAGTTTCCTGGAGATCTGCAATTAGATACTTCATAGCGCAATGAACATTACAGTGACAAAGGAAATATCCAGATGAAAACTAGAAAGAAGCTTTCTTAGAAACTTCTTGGTGATGTGTGAATTCATCTCACAGAGTTACACTTATGTTTCGTGGAGCAGTCCATTAACACTGTCTTTGGGGAAACTGAGAAGAGCTCTTTGGATCACATTGAGGCCTACGCTGATAAAGGAAATTTCATCCGTTCAAAACGTGAAAGAAGCTTTCTGAGAAACTTCTTTCTGATCTGTGAGTTCATCTCACAGAGTTACAATCCTCTGCCTCAAGAAGAAGTTTGCTAACACTCTTTTCGGTCGTAATCTGCAAAGTGATATTTGGGAGCCTATAGGGGCCCATGGTGATAAAGGAAATATCCTCACATAATAACTAAAGAGAAGCTTTCTGAGAAACTGCATTACCATGTGTGAATGCAACTCACAGAGTTACACGTTTCTCTTCAGTGATCAGTTTGTTAGCACAGTTTTCTGGAAATCTGCAATTAGATACTTCATAGCGCAATGACATTACAGTGACAAAGGAAATATCCACAGTGAAAACTAGAAGGAAGCTTTCTTAGAAACTTCTTGTTGATGTGTGAATTCAGCTCACAGAGTTACACTTATGTTTCGTGGAGCAGTCCATTAACACTGTCTTTGAGGAAACTGAGAAGGGCTTCTTTGATCCACATTGAGGCCTACGCTGATAAAGGAAATTTCATCCGTTCAAAACGTGAAAGAAGCTTTCTGGAGAAACTTCTTTCTGATCTGTGAGTTCATCTCACAGAGTTACAACCTCTGCCTCAAGAAGAAGTTTGTAACACTCTTCTCGTCGTAATCTGCAAAGTGATATTTGGGAGCCTATAGGGGCCCATGGTGATAAAGGAAATGTCCTCACATAATAACTAAAGAGAAGCCTTTCTGAGAAACTGCATTACCATGTGTGAATGCAACTCACAAAGTTACACGTTTCTCTTCAGTGATCAGTTTGTTAGCACTAGTTTTCTGGAGATCTGCAATTAGATACTTCATAGCGCAATGAACATTACAGTGACAAAGGAAATATCCAGATGAAAACTAGAAAGAAGCTTTCTTAGAAACTTCTTGTTGATGTGTGAATTCATCTCACAGAGTTACACTTATGTTTCGTGGAGCAGTCCATTAACACTGTCTTTGGGGAAACTGAGAAGAGCTTCTTGGATCACATGAGGCCTACGCTGATAAAGGAAATTTCATCCGTTCAAAACGTGAAAGAAGCTTTCTGAGAAACTTCTTTCTGATCTGTGAGTTCATCTCACAGAGTTACAATCTCTGCCTCAAGAAGCAGTTTGCTAACACTCTTCTCGTGGAATCTGCAAAGTGATATTTGGGAGCCTATAGGGGCCCATGGTGATAAAGGAAATGTCCTCACATAATAACTAAAGAGAAGCTTTCTGAGAAACTGCATTACCATGTGTGAATGCAACTCACAGAGTACACGTTTCTCTTCAGTGATCAGTTTGTTAGCACAGTTTTCTGGAGATCTGCCAATTAGATACTTAATAGCGCAATGAACATTACAGTGACAAAGGAAATATCCACAGTTGAAAACTAGAAGGAAGCTTTCTTAGAAACTTCTTGGTGATGTGTGAATTCATCTCACAGAGTTACACTTATGTTTCGTTGGAACAGTCCATTAACACTGTCTTTGGGGGAAACTGAGAAGAGCTTCTTTGGATCACATTGAGGCCTACGCTGATAAAGGAAATTTCATCCGTTCAAAACGTGAAAGAAGCTTTCTGAGAAACTTCTTTCTGATCTGTGAGTTCATCTCAAGAGTTACAATCTCCTGCCTCAAGAAGCAGTTTGCTAACACTCTTTCGTGGAATCTGCAAAGTGATATTTGGGAGCCTATGGGGCCCATGGTGATAAAGGAAATATCCTCACATAATAACTAAAGAGAAGCTTTCTGAGAAACTGCATTGCCATGTGTGAATGCAACTCACAGAGTTACACGTTCTCTTCAGTGATCAGTTTGTTAGCACAGTTTCTGGAAATCTGCAATTAGATACTTCATAGCGCAATGAACATTACGTGACAAAGGAAATATCCAGATGAAAACTAGAAAGAAGCTTTCTTAGAAACTTCTTGGTGATGTGTGAATTCATCTCACAGAGTTACACTTATGTTTCGTGGAAGTCCATTAACACTGTCTTGGGAAACTGAGAAGGGCTTCTTTGGACACATTGAGGCCTACGCTGATAAAGGAAATTTCATCCGTTCAAAACGTGAAAGAAGAAGCTTTCTGAGAAACTTCTTTCTGATCTGTGAGTTCATCTCACAGAGTTACAACCTCTGCCTCAAGAAGAAGTTGCTAACACTTTCTCGTCTAATCTGCAAAGTGATATTTGGGAGCCTATAGGGGCCCATGGGTTAAAGGAAATGTCCTCACATAAAACTAAAGAGCAGTTTCTGAGAAACTGCATTACCATGTGTGAATGCAACTCACAGAGTTAACGTTTCTCTTCAGTGATCAGTTTGTTAGCACAGTTTTCTGGAAATCTGCAATTAGATACTTCATAGCGCAATGAACATTACAGTGACAAAGGAAATATCCACAGTGAAAACTAGAAGGAAGCTTTCTTAGAAACTTCTTGTTGATGTGTTGAATTCATCTCACAGAGTTACACTTATGTTTCGTGGAACAGTCCATTAACACTGTCTTTGGGGAAACTGAGAAGGCTTCTTTGGACCACATTGAGGCCTACGCTGATAAAGGAAATTTCATCCGTTCAAAACGTGAAAGAAGCTTCTGAGAACTTCTTTCTGATCTGTGAGTTCATCTCACAGAGTTACAACTCTGCCTCAAGAAGCAGTTTGCTAACACTCTTTTCGTGGAATCTGCAAAGTGATATTTGGGAGCCTATAGGGGCCCATGGTGATAAAGGAA